>NC_050581.1:114565037-114807537 GCF_011100635.1 Trichosurus vulpecula
TGTATTCAAGAGCAAGATTGGGGTTGAACTGTTTAAGGATAGGTTTGAAATTAGGAAGGGAAGAAATGAGAGAACAGGGTAAGGGTCTGAGAAAGTACTGAGGGGTAAAAGATATCATGGGAGGGAGAATAGGTTTAGCAAAGTGAGACGTATGAAAAAAATGGAACGATGTAGGAGGTAATGGTCAGAAAAATGTCAGAGTTTTTAATCAAGGAAACAGCACTTAGGATTAAGGGTGAAACTCAGGCTGTGTTCACCCGTGAGTGTCAATGTCAAGATAGGTAGCATAGCTAACAATTTGGGTGACAAATTCAGCAGGATCCAAGAAGCTCTTCACAGACAGCAAAAAAAAGAGTCACCCTTATTGGGCATACATGTAAAATTTTCTATTTGGGTTCAAAAAATAAACTTTACAAATACAGGATGGGGGTGGCATGACTGGAAAACTGTGCCACTCAGGAGATAAGGAAGGTGGGCAGCTGCCAAGGGCAACATATAGGGTCACAATATTTTGAAATGGGACTCTTTATTACAATTCAGCAAATATTTATTAAACACCTGCTGTGTGTTTAATCCAGCTGGACGCTGAACAAGATATAAAGTTTAGATACTACTAGCAGCGTTTATAGTCTAATAGGAAGACAAGGTGCCAACAAATAGAACCACGAGGCATACTGTAGAGCGTGAGAAGAACAAATGAAGTGCTATGTGAAATTCAAAAGGGAAAATCATTATTACTGAGACAGCGAGGTGTCAGAGTGAATAGAACAGACCTGGAATGAGGATCAGAATTTGAATCCACCTCATCCTTTCCCTAACTATGTGAGTGTCCGTTGTGTTTGAGTGTGTTAAGCTACTGGGCCAAGTAACTGCCTCTCTCTGCCTCAGTTTCCCTATCTGTAAAGTGGGAATATTAACAGCATGCCGCTCACAGGGTTGTTGTGAGGATCACATATATGTGAAGCACTTTGTAAACCTCACAGAATTTGATAAATGCTGACTATATTAATAATAATCATATTGTTAATATTATCATCATTATCATCATAATATCATCATTAGTATTATAATCATTATTATCGATGGAGAGAAGGTGAAAGCTTCCAGGAAGAGGTAGCATTTGAGTCTGGCTTTAAAGGGTGCATCAGCACTCAAAATGCAAAGGGGGAAGGGAAGACATTCCAGAAGAAGGAAACAGCATGAGCATTTTATAAACGCAAATATTTTTAATTCCAGAAAATCCTGCTTTCCAAGGCCCATAGGGATTTATCTTGTGGGAAGTTGAGTCTCATGTATTGCCATGAAGGCTCGAAGCCTCAACGGGCACAGTAACACATAGGGGTTGTAATTTTCAAATGCAGAGGCAGTAATTTTCAAGATGTTGCCTGTGGCACACAGATGCCTTGTCCTAGTTCTGCCGGACCACAGGTCATGTGGAAAAGGCCTGGAGGTTTTAGTGGCCTGTAAGTGCAGGATGAATCAACAGTGTTCTGTGGCAGTTAAAAGAAAAGAAAGTTCAAAGGGTCTCAGGCTACATCGAGAGGAGCGTGGCATCCGGAATGAGAAGGTGATGGTGCCCAAATCCTCTTCCCTGGTTAGACTCCAAGTCTCGCATCACATCTAGGGGCCATAGAAGATCCAGAGGACAGTGACCAAGAGACAGGAAACTGTCAAATACAGATCATTTGAAGGAACTGGAGCCATTTAGCTCAGGGAGAAAAAAAATGATCATTGTCATCATATTACAGGATGCAGGACTACAAGGGGCCATCCCTTTCTCCCATATTGTTTTACAAAGGAGGACACCAACTCAGAAAGAATAAGGAACTTGCCCTGGGCCACCCAGGCAGTGAGTAAAAGAGCTGGGGTGTGGAAGCCAGTCCTCTGATTCTAACTAGCATTATCTCCACTATGCTTGCCACCTCTCAGATACATGGGGAAAAGTCACTCAGTTTCTTGGCCACAGAGGGCAGAACCACAGAGGAGCCATGGGGTGTTAGAGGGAGACAGATGTTGGTTTCATGTCAGGGAAAGCTTGCTAATGATGAGAGCAGTCTCCCAGTGGTACCAGACACCTGGTACCTTATAACTAAAGGTATACCCCTTATAACTAAAAAGATTCAAGCAAAGACTTGTTAGAAGATGATGTGGAAGGCATTCGTGCATTAAGTCAGAGTTTAGCCTAGATGACCCTTGAGGTACCTTTCTAGCTCAGACACTGTATTATTCCAAGTCTCTCTCTATGCTGAAATTCTTTGTCATCATCTATCCATTTATCCAATGATCACTTATTGAAGGCCTCATGTAGAGAGAGTCCTGCCCTCGGCACTAAGGGAATTAGAGAGATCAGTGAAACACAGGCCCTGCTGCCCTTGGGAAGGCGAGGATCATATCATCTCTGTTAGATTTAGCAGAGATAATGAGACACTGGCCTGTAACCCAGAGCCAGGATCAGTCTTAGCGGCTGATGGGCTCCAGTCTTTGGCTTTTGTCCTCATTCAGCCTTCACTCTGGGAAATCACATATAGCTTGAACAGAACTCATGCCTTGCTCTCTACAGATGTGTCCTCAGCTCCTGGGCAAAGAATCAAAGAAGCAGCGCCTTACACGTTTAGGGATGGCCTTTGTTTTCTTTCACGGAAAATACACAAAAGATTCACAGAAGCCCATAAACAATGCATGCAATCTGCCTACCTCTTCAAGGAGTCCTGTCTTTCCCTGTCTCCCCTCCAAGTCCTCTGGCTTCATAGTGCCACCCTGTGGTTTGGGCCCCCCTCGGAAGGGAAGCAAACTTGGGGTTGCCAAAGAGGCACTTTATGGTGAGCCCGACTTTTATCCCAGGGACACTTCTAATGGTACTTCTGCTAAGAGCTAGACTTCCCTGGAAAGACAAACCATCTTGGGGAGTCAAGAATTGACCCTCACCTTTCCCATTGGATCTGCACTGTCTGAATAACTCACAGCAAAAGCAGAGGGCAAAGTACAAGTCTCCTTCCCCCACCCCCACCCCCACCCCCATACCCATATCATGACTCAGTCTCATTCTGTTGCGACAGCTGGGGAAACAAATGCCCAGTTCCCTTGACTGTAACAGGCTGTGCTTCCTAGGAATTCACCTTTCCCTTTCTAGAAGGCAGAGTCCCTGAATATGAGGTCCATGGACCCTCTCCTAAGGCTGTGTGGGTATTAGTACCCTCAGCTTTCATAAGCCACCTCCCCAAGTAGTCGTTAAAGGCTCCCAGGATGAGGGAAGGCTGCGTATAGGTTCTCTTCCTCCTGGGACTGAGCTCACTCTTAGCTCCCCTGCTCTCTGGTCTATGTCCACCTCTCTCAGCCAAAAGGAAATTACTCTGCCCCTTGGTATAGAATCAACACAGAGGGGTCATAGGAGCATTGATGTAGAGCTGGACCCAGAGGTCATCTAGTAAAACCCTCCATCTTAATTCTAACCCACACCCTCAGGCTCCAAAGCCAGTGCTTACTCCATTCACATCCCGGCCTCCCCAATGGCCCAAGCCAATCAATTCATTCCCAATAGATGAACCTTAAGCATAGACTTTCATCCTAAATGACATGTCCCTGAGCATTTCCCCAGTAGATATCCACCCCCATCCCCTTAAGGTTGTCGATAGCCAAGTCTGTATGAAGAAATAAATCCCAATCAGAGACAGACCCTACCCTAAGTACATCAGCTTTTCCTAGAAACGAGTAACTGCAATCCAAAATTGAGTATAACTAATAATGCCTAAGAAAATAGGAAGGAAGTACCCTGAGAATTAAGAGAAGGGAACACCTCTTTCTAGTTTGGGCAATTAATTAGGCTCATAGGACTTCCAAGCTGCAAGCGGACTGAGAAATCAGCTCATTCTGCTCCATCATTTGACTGAGGCCCAGAAAAGGGAAGGGATTTGTCCAAGGTTTCAGAGGTAGATGTGATTCAAACTGACATCCCGTGCCTCCTTCCTCTCTCTAGGCCCCATTTGTAAAATGAAGGGGTTGGACTAGATTACCATGAAGGTTCCTTCCGTGCCTGGCGTGACCCTATAATCAAGGAAGGGAGCTCAGGGCTCATGCTAGTGAGTTACCACTGCAAGTGATGCTATTTCAAATAGAGAACAAGATTTAAGGTGGAGGGGAACGAACAGGAACAATCTTTCAGCTCTCTCTCCAGTTAACTTCATAACCCTGCTTCTGAGAAGATCTCCACTCCTTTTCTGATCTGTTCTCATTCTCTCTGCCTCGGTTTCCTCCCTGATCTATCTCCCCACCCCCAACCCCATCCTGTCTGTTCGGTCCTGCCCTTTTCCTCTCTTCGGCTCCCTTTCTAATATGCTTCTTCTCTGCTCTGTCCCCTCAACTGTTTCCCCCAATCCCTTTGCTGTTTCGCTCCCCTCTCCCCAACCATCAAGCTCCCCCGCCCTCCTCAGCTTCTCTCTATGATGTTTCTTCCTTCCTCTCTTTCCCCATCTCCTCTCTTCTCCTTCTCATTCTGCTTCTGTTGTATTTCTCTTCCCCCTGTGTTCTAACCTTCCCCCTTGGTTGACAGAAGAGAGGGTGGATTCACAAGGAAATACAAAGGAAGAAAGAGAAAAGGAATAGGAATCGTTTGCCTTCTCATTTTTTCCCACCTTAAGTCCTACCGTGAAGCATTTGATTCCAAGCGCCTGATGCATAGAACAGGCCGAGCACACCCAGCTCAAGCTTTCTGTTCCAGTTCAGCCTGATTGCCCTGGGGACACCCTCTCTTTGGGAACACTGGCAGTAACCCTGCCTCAGGCTTGGTCAAGTCCATGGAAGGTGAGATCGTCAGGGTGTGAGGGGTCAGCCAAATAAATAAGGGTCTAGAATTGTGGGCTGTCCGAGAAGGAAAGAACTTTTAAACACAGAACATTGAACATTACATCTGGAAGGGACCTTAGAAAATAGGACGGTCAGAGCTGAATGGGCCCTTAGCACATACAATGTGGAAAGGAGGAAGGGGCCTTAGAACAGAGCATAGAGAATGCCAGGGCTGAAAGGGGCCTTAGAACATAAAACAGGAGATGTCAGAGCTGGCAGCTAGTCCAACCTCATTTTATTTGGAAACATCTGGATGTTGGGAGTCATGGGAAAAAAATCCAGATGAAAGGACTGAATTTCTTCACTTTTTAAACTAGAGGTTCAGATGCCCCACCTCCATTCTGTCTATGCAAATCTTACCCATTCTGAAAACCCCTCCTTCTCCAGGAGGCCATCTGTGACTACCAGCAATCCACTTAAAACTCTGTCTCTATCTCCCTCTCTCTATCTCAGCCTGTCTCTCTGTCTCTCCCCACCTCTGTCTCTTCTCTGTCTCTCCCTCTGTCTCAGTCTGTCTCTCCTCCTCCTCCTCCTCCTCCTCCTCCTTCTTCATCATCTTCTTCCTTCTTCTTCTCCATCTTCATCATCATCTTCTTCTTCTCCTTTTCTCTCTCTCCCTCTCCCTCCCTCTCTTTCTCAGTCTGTCTCTCTTCCTTCTCCTCTCTCTCTCTGTCTCTCCCCTCCCTCTTATTTTCTGTCTCTGTCTCAATCTGCCTCTGTCTCTCTCTCTTCTCTGTCTATCTCTCTCTTCCTCATGTAACATATGACTTAATTCTATCTTGTCCTATACTGTCCACTAGCCCTTCCCAGCATGAGTTCAGTCTTTTCTAACATACTGTGAATTCTCAAAAGACAGGGTCTATGTCTGGTCTTCCTGTTTCTCAGGGCACAAGGTAGGACATATGGTGGGGGGTGGGGGGTACATCCAGTAAAGGCTGGTTGATTGATGTAACAAGTGATTGGAGAGGAGAAAGCTGAGTTCTCCCCAACTCCCCCCAATTCTACAGCTCCCACAGGTCAGTGATGGAAGTAGGGAAGAGAAGTGGTAACAGGTTAAAAGATCTTTTCCACCAGTCGGTAGACAAGGGAGTGAGAGCAAGAGCCTTCATTTATACTGTGTGCAAACAGCTTATGCATTTTATGGATAAGATAATATTAGAGATTAGAGGGACCTTAGAGTTTATGAAGTCCAATTCTCTCTTTTTAGGGAAAAGGAAACTGAGGCACAGAGTTCAGAAGTTCCTAGCTTGAGGTTATGTAAGTAATGAAAGCAAAGATTTGAACCCAGGTGTTCTAATTTCAAAGAAAGGATTTATGGAAGGAGAGCCATGCAATCAATGCCTGACAAGATAGCATGAGACTCAAACTCTTCCTGCTCCCTTCCTGCCTCCTGCTTCCCATCTCCCAGTTCTTGTCTTTGAGGCCAAGGAAGAGACTTCCTCTGTGGTTACAAACTGAGATGAAGACCCAGTATCCTTAATCCCAGCTTCCCCCAAGTCAGCCTCTAGCTGTGACCTCAGTGAATCTGATTTATGTCCTTGGAACTAATGGTTATCTTTCTCTGTTGGTCTCTGTCTCTGTCTCTCTATCCCTGCCTCTATTTGTCTCTCTGCCTCTGTGTGTGTCTCTCTCTGTCTCTGCCTCTTTCCATCTGTGTCTTGATGCCTCTCTCTGTCTCTCTGTGTCTCCCTGGGTGTCTCTTTCTGTCCCTACCTCTGTCTCTGTCTCTCTGTGTCTCCCTGGGTATCTCTTTCTGCCCCCCCCCACCCCGGCTCTGTCTCTCTGTTCATCTCTCTGCCTTTCTGTGTCTCTCTGGGTGTCTCTCTCTGCCCCTATCTCTCTCTGTCTCTCTGTGTCTCTCTAGGTGTCTCTTTCTGTCCCTCTCTCTGTCTCTGTCTGCCTCTCTGTTTCTTTCTGTCTCCCTCTCTCTAGTTCCATCCCTTTGTCTCTCTGTTTCTTTGAGTGTCTCCCTGTTGTAAACAGCCCAGGCAGGGCTGACCGCACAGATGGGCCTTTGCACTTGTATATGTTTCTCAGGGATCTTTCCCTCTCCAAGGAGGACGGACCAAGCCTGAGTGCTCTGGGCAGAGAGAGGCCGGCTTGGTAATGGCCTCACATGACACCCTGTTGTTGCATGGTTTGCCTTCATCCAAGGCCAAGAAAAGAGAGAGGGGGGCAGAGGGAAGCTGGAAGTGCTGATTTCAGCTAAGCACATGTGCAAGACACATTCCTTATCTAGAAGGAGGGAGCAAAGGAGGAAAGGAAAGAAAAAGAGACAGGGACAAAGAGAAAGACAAAGAGACTGATGGAGAGAGACACACACACACAGGGAGAAGATCATAGGGGCATGGAGAGAGACAGACATATAGAGAGATAGAAGGACACAAAGATGGGGGGGAGGGAGGAGGGGAGAGAGAGAGAGAGAGAGAGAGAGAGAGAGAGAGAAACTGAGCATGGGATCATAGATTTAGGACTGGAAGGGACCTCAAAGGTCATCTGGCCCAACCCCTCACTTTACAGTTGGAGAAACTGAGGCTCAGAGAGGGTCCCAAGGTCACAGAGGCAGTAAACACCAGGGAGGGGATTTGAATACAGGAATGGAGAGAGAGACAAAGAAAACAGAGATAAACAGAGAGAGACGGAGAAGAGTAAGGAGATAACTTAGGAGCCGAATAGACAGATCCCGCACTCGAGGTCATTTTGTTTGTGTACTCTATGTATTTTTAATTGAAAACCCATTCTATCTAGCAAGCCAGTCCTAGGCTTGTTGGGAAAGTTGTGTATTGAAACGGCCTCTCTTCATTTCCGAATTCCCCACTTCAAAGGGCTGGGAGGCAGAGAGCGGGTGTGAGCACCCAATGATAATCAGGCATTCCTCAGCCAGAATCTAATGGGAACTTGGGCTTCGGGACAAAAATGTGCCTCGTGGTTTTTAGTTTTTAGGTTGTTTTTTTTTTCTTTCTCTCATCTCTCCTGGATTAGAGAAGACAGCAATGGGGCTCAGGCATCTGCCCTGGAGCAATCCATAAGTCCAGGGTGTCAGAAAAAAAATGGGAAGCAAGAGACTGGTCTGAGAACGTAAAAACCTGAATCCCTTCTCTCTTCACCCACCCCCTTCTCCCCGACCAGACCTTTCACTTGCTGTAAGACCTTGGAAATAATACTGACTCCTCTAGTCTTTGAGGGTTTGGGCAAAGTGGGGAGGGGGATGTTGTTCATGAACTCCCCAGAAAAATTTGACCTAAACAAGACTAGTCAGATTCACACAGAGAAGATCTGATTTGCTGGCAGAGCCATAACTAACGATTTTTGTTAGAGCAAATGTCATGAAATGTGTCCTTGAATCAACTTTTAAAGACATATTAAACTGGGGGTATGCTCCTGTGGGTGGAGGCTTATGGGGTAAGCATGCTATGCTATGGGAAAAGCCTCCACTAACTACAGGCTAAGCTCAATTATTCCTAGATTGCAAAGGACTTCAAGTGCCTTTAGCCCCCCTCTCAATTTTAGCACCCAGGGACAAAGCTTCAACGGGTCCACCCTAGTTATCTATTAGCTGGCTCCACAGAAAGCCCTGACCCTCTCAGCCTTGGGCTGAGCTCTGATCTTCAATTCTGACTACAGAGTAAAAGAAATCTTTTTAAAGGAATTTGGAGAAGTCCAGAAGACAGGAACATGTCACTGTTCTCGAGGAGCTGCAGAGGGCGCATGGAAGAAATCTATGCATTGACCTGAAGAAAGTCACAAGAAAGGGTTTAAACACAGGGAGTTTCAGCTGAAGGAGATTTATCCAGGCAGATGAACATGCCCAGGGGAAGCGAGGCATTCTCCAGGCTTTGTGGGGGGCAGGATGCAGGGAAAAAACAAGAGACCAGGGGGTCTGAACCCAGGGTAGAAAGGACTTTCTTTCCTTAGTGACCCAGAGCATCCAGAAAGTAAAGGCTTGAGAGCCAGTGTGAGAACAATTCAAATTTCTGGGATACGTTATGGTTACAAAGCACTCAGGTTCAGGAGATTTAGAGATAAAGGGAACTCAGAAGTTTATCTAATTCAATCCTCAATTAAAAATAATAGAAGGAAAATCCATGATGCACCATATGTCCAAAAAGAATGAGGATGAAATGTACCATCCCCTATGGGAGGAAACTGGCTTAAAAAGCAGAAAGAGACACGTCCTTTTGGATGTGGCCGATGTGAGGGTTAGTTTTGCTGGACTGTATGGATATCCACTGAAGGATTGGGGGTTTTGTTTGTTTGTTTTCCTTTATAGAGGTATACAGTAAAAGGGACAGATTAACTTTTTTAAAAATCGTTGCTTGAAAAAAATTTTTTTTAATTTACAAATAGGTGAAGAAACAGGCCTAGATAGTTGGAGTAATTTGTCCAAGGTCACACGGCTAGCGAGTAACAGAGGCAAGTTTTCCTGTCTCTGAAATTGGTCTGGCCTTCTTCCCACTATATGCAGTGGTGTGCGGCAACCAGCTCTGAGAGGGAGAAGGGGGGGATGGAGTGAAAGAAGGAGGAGGGAGGAGAGACAGACAGAGACAGAGAGGAGAGAAGAGGAGGAGAGAGGGGGAGGGAGAAAAGAGGAAGAGAGATAGGAAGAGGGAGACAGGGAGAGAGGAAGAAGGAGAGAGGGCAATGGAGAGGGAGAAAAGGGGGGAGAGAGAGGGAGAGAGAGAAAAGGGGAGAGAGGGGGAGGGAGAAAGGAGGAAGAGAGATAGGAAGAGGGAGACAGGGAGAGAGGGAGAGAGGAAGGAGAGAGGGTGATGGAGGGGGAGAAAAGGGGGAGAGAGAGGGAGAGAGAGAGAAAAGGGGAGAGAGGGAGGAAAAAGAGAAAGAAAGGGGGAGAGAGGGAGGGAGAAAGGGAAAGGGGGTAAAGAGAATTGTTAACTTTTCGGTGTGAGCATTTAACCTCAGAAATCAGCAAAGGCTACAAACCAGGCTTGTTTGATTGTTTCGCTGATTGTCTTGACTCTAGACTTAAGAAAGTGTTGGAGAAAACGTCAATAGAGCAGACTAAACTTAAAAGTGTGTCCTACACGAGTTGTGTGGTTTTTTTTTTCCTTTCTGGAGAGTGGTGTGTTAAACATTTACCAGCACACCATTAAGTAAACTGCATTAAAAAAAAACTCTTACACCATCCCTGAGTTTCAAAGAGAAGTGATTCTCCCAAGGTCACATACATGTGAGAGATAGGATTTTAAAACTAGTGCCCACTATATGCCACTGCCTTAAAACAACCAAAAAGGATTGACCAAGAATTTCCCCTGTGCCTGACTCTTGCATGGAGTGGGGATGAATGTGGGGGTAAGGGGACGGGGCAGAATCTTGGAATCTCAGGGAGGTGACAGTAGGTTGCAGAAAGGACACTGGTATTGTAATCAGAGCTGAGTTTGAGTCCAAGTTCTGGTCCTTTACTAGCTTGGGTGACCCTGCACAAGTTCCTTGTCAGTGAAATGGGAACAGTAATACACTTCCTATCTCAGGGCAATGTTGTACTTTATGGTTAGTCAGTTGTCTAACGAGGATTTGCTAGGCACTTACTATGTGCCAGGCTGGTTGCTAAACTCTGGAGAGATAAAAAAATAAAGGCAAGAACATGGTCTCTGCTCTCAAGCATCTACTATTCTAAAGGGGAAAACAACATGCCCGAAAAAATTGTACATACAAGAAAAATCCAGCGTAAATGGAAGGTAGTATTGAAAAGGGGAAAGGGGGAGAGAAAGACCCCATCTTGGGAATCAGGATTTGAGTTGAATTTTGATGGGGACCAGGAGGCAGAGATGAAGAGAAAGGGCAAGCCAGGCTTAGAGTACAGCCAGTGGAAAGACTGGGGAGGTGGAGTATTGTGTTTAAGGAGTAGCAGAGACACTGGTGTTTCTGGATCAGTAAAAGGAAAGACCTCATGCAGAAGGTGATACTGGAGGGGGAGAAGAGAGCCGAAGGAACCACCTATGCAAATGTATGGAGGTAGGAAATGCAGTATTATGTGTAAAGAATAGCAAAAAGATTGGTTTGACTGGACCAGGAATAATTTTAGATTTCTGTTTGATCCTAGAGGTAATAGGAAGCTATTAGAGTTTACTGAGTAGGGAGGTGACACAGTCAGGCCTACATTCTAGGAAAATCACTGATGGCAGTGTGAAGGATGGATTAGAGTTGGGGAAGACTTGAAGGAGGGAGACCAATTAGGAGGCTATTATAATACCCCATTAGAGACATAACAAGAGCCTGAGTTAAAATGGTATTTGTTTGAGGAAAGAGAAGGGGACATATGCAAGCAAAAAGATTTAAGCATCTGTAAGCCTTAAAGAATATAGAAGTGGAGTGATTAGGAGAGTTGAAAAGAATTTTGGCAGGGGTTAAGGGTAAGATCCAACCTCTAATCCAAATCTGGAATTTCCTTTATAGTATCCTGACAAGAATCCAACTTCTGCTTACACTTTCAATGACGGTGAGCTCACTACCATCCAGGGCAACTTGTCCAGTTTGTTTGTTTTTTTAATAGCTCATTATTAGGACTAGAAGTAAATTTGGATTCAGTCAAAAGGCTGCACTTGAGGACCTAGAAGACCACATGTGGCCTTAAGTCCTCAGGATCCCCACCCTTGCCCTAAACTGTCAGCTGAGCACAGGAATGACATTGAGTAGCCTGCTTTGGCCAAAGCATGAAGTACAGAGATGGAAGACTGTTAGAGCTTGGAGGGGACTTAGCAACATCCCTAATAATAAGAAAGAAGAAACACCATCATTTTAGAGATTGTTGTTCGCCCCTCATTCTCGAAGAGGATCATGGTGACAGGGAGGTGATGCCATGACTTGCAAGTAAATTGGATTTGAGTGAGGCAGGGCTGGGGAAAGTCACCAGTTACTCTCTCCTCCGGAGCCATCTGGATCCAGTGGCCAGATATGGATCAGGACGACTGGAGATGGTTTCCCATTTTACAGGAGAGAAAACTTGAGGCCCACAGAGGTCGAATATAGAAAAGTATGGAAGAGGGCCTCCAGGGCCAAGTTAAGTAGTCTGAACTTTCCTTAGTAGGGAATAAGGAGCCACTAAACATTTTTTTTTGAGCAAAAGGGACCTGGAGTCAAGAAGACATGGGTTCAAATCCAGCCTCAGATGCTTACTAGTTGTATGACCCTGGGCAAGTCACTTTGCCCTGTTTACCTCAGTTTCCTCTTCTGTAAAATGGGAGCACCCAGGATTGTTGCGAGGATCAAATAAGAGAATTCCTGTCGAGTGCTTAGTGCGGTACCTGGTGTGCGGTAAGTGCTAGATAAATGTTAGCTATTATTATTATTGTTATTGAGAGAGTAGGGAACAGATGTGAGAAAGGTTAAAGAGGTAAAATCAATAAGATTCAGCAAATGATCGGATACAGGCAGTGAGTGGGAGATCACATAGCCACTGCCCTCGTTCAGGCCCTCACAATCCCTCACCTGGTCTACGGCAAGAGCCTCCTGATTGGGCTCCCTGACCCTCTCCAATCCATCCTTCCCACAGCTGGAAAAACGATCTACCCGATCCAGTCGTCCTAGAAGGCAATTTGGAAGCATGCCCAAAGGAGTTATAAGCCGTGCGTACCCTTTGACTCCACAATACCACTGCTAGGCTTAAGTCCCAAAGAGATCAAAGGAAGAGGAAAGGGGCCCATAGGTTCAATAATATTTATAGCAGCTCCTTAGCGGTGGTGGCAAAGAACTGGAAACTAAGGGGTGTACATAAGGTTGGGGAATGGCTAAACAGGGTCTGTTATATGAATGGAATGGAATACGACTGAGTTATAAGAAATGATGAAAGGGTTGAGTTCAGAGAAGCCATGGAAGATTTGTGTGAACTGATGAACAGAACCAAAAGAACAATTTATACGAGAACAATGGAAAAACAAACAACTTTCAAAGACTTAAGAACTCTGATCGATGCAAAGACCAGCCGTGAGTCTAGAGGACTACCTGCCTTCTGATGGAAAGGGTGTACTCAGGGTGCAGAATGAGACATACTTTTTGGACATGCCCAGGGAGGGAATTTGTTTTGTTTGACTATATACTTGTTTAGAAGGGTTTATTTTTCTTCTTCTTTTCCCAAGGTGGGGTGGGGGAGACAAGATGGGAAGGAGAGAAAAATGGATGTTTGTTCACTGAAAAAATAAAAGCTCATTTAGAAAAGGAAAATAATTTTCTTAAGCCGCAGGTCTGACTGCGTCACTCACCCGTTCAAATACATTGCCTCTAGGAAAAAATACCAATTCCTCAACCTGGAATTTCAAGCTCTCCGCACACTAGCTGCCTCCTACCTTTCCAGCCCTATTTCATGTACTCAATACCACAGGCGAGTGAACACATTGGCTCTTTGCTGAGCTCCACATTCCATCTCCTATCTGTGTGCCTTCACAAGGCTGTCTCCATGCCCAGAATGCCCTTGTCTTCATTTACACCTTTTCATATACCTAGCTTCCTTCAAAGCCCAGCTCAGGCACCACCTTTTTTGGGAAAATCACTTCTGCCCTCAGCAATACCCTGGTTGAAAGTGCTCTTTGCTTCCTGAATTTATTTGGTATTTAATTATTTAGTACTTTCCTTATTTCTAAAGTGGAGATGGGATTGCCTGCTTGACAGAGTTTCAATGGGGAAGAGATGGGATAGTTAATGGGTAGCTGGATTGGACATGTCCAAAAGCAAATTCATCCTCTCCAAAAAACAAATTGCTCTCTGCACTCTCTGTTCTAGTCCCCTGGTAGAGTCTTCCATCTCCCTCATTCCTGTTCTGAATCCCTACCCTACCCCCATCAAATCAGTAGATGAATTAATTCCATTGATCCTTCTCTCCCATCTTTTCCCCAATCCTTTGCCTCAGCCTGGATCTGGGACTTCATCCTCCCTCACTTGGACCAGCTTCCAAACTGGTCTCCATGCCCTCCCCCAATATTGTCCCCAAAGGCTGCTAGAATAGTCTTCTACATCCCAGCTCTAATGATATTTCTCTCCTGCTTATAAACCTTCAGTGGCTCCCCTCTGCCAGCAGGATAATGCCCCAATTTCTTGTCCTGACATTCAAATTCTTCCCTCTCTCCCCAATCTCGTATCAAGCCATGTCGGTCTCCTATCATTCCCCAGCTTCCAACACTCTTGTCTCTTCTACCTTGCCACCAAAGCTATCTATCCGCTCACTTCTCCTGGCCCGATCTCTGAACTTTTTTTGATTCCGACTCAGTTGATTGGATAAAATGAGGTTAAAACTAAGACGAAACATTAGAAGTCATTTTGTTCAGTCTTCTCACCCAGAAGAAAACCAGGAATCAGGGCAGTAAAATGCTCCAGGTTAAGCAGAGAGTAGAAAACAGCAGAACTAAGATTCAAACCCAGAACTTCTGATTCTAGATCCAGCAATCCTTGCATGCTGCCTCTGTGAGAACCTTCCCCTATCACATGTGCAGTTTAACCAATGTCCTACTAACTCAAAGGAGAAACCTTTTTTTTTTGGAAGGGAGAAGGAATGTTTTCAGACCAGTGGGGCCTTTTGGATCTGTTGTGTTAACTAGAATGAGGGAGAAGACAGTCACGCCATCCTCTGCACTGGCCAGCCCACATGATGAGCACTGGATTCAGATCTGGGTGCCATGTTTTAGGAAGGACATTGACAAATGTATAATAGCTCTTCCAAAGAATGTTAGCCCAGGTGAGGAGAGAGTTCCCCATGTATTATGGGGATCAGGGTAAGAAAATAGCCTGGAGAACAGAAAATGAAGAGGGAGGGGAGTGATAAATTGGGGGGGAGAGGGGCAGGGAATGTGGGGAGGGGATAGCGTTCAAACATCTGAAAGGCTGTGACCAGGAGTGTTAGGTACAAGTTACAGAGAAGTACATTTCAGGCCATACATTATCATGGCTATCCCAGGGTCTCATGGACTACCTCAAGAGGTATCTATTGGGTTTTCTGACATGGGACCTCTTCAGTTCAAGGCCAGCTGACCACTGGTCTTAGGTGTCTTAGAGGACACTCTGGGAGAAATACCGGTTGGACTGGATTTTCTGAGGTGTCACAGCTCAGAGAGTCTGTGAGTTTGCTGCCAAAAATGCTGGCTCTGGAACCGCCTATGAGTTAGCAGTTTTTAGAGGACAAACTTTGGGCCTCCAAACTATTCTCCAAAGTACCAGGGGGCCTCCACTGATCCCCAAAGCATCCCATGCTGCCCCACACTCTCCTCCCTTTGGGCTGCCCTCTCTAAACTCTCCCATATGCTAATAGAAGATGATTTCACCTCCTTGGAATCCAGCAGAGTACAGTATTTACATAAATATTCCACAGAGGGCCCAAGAACCCTGATGAAAGGAATAGTTTTCTGCATTCCCTTCTCCATCCCACCCGCTCCCCCCACCCCCATCCTCCACACACCCTCATCTCCCTTCTGGCTTTCAAGGCAGGGCCTGGAGACAGGTTCCATTTAGAGCCAGAGTCATCAACTGTCATCAACCTGGAAAAAACCAAAGAAGCACAGATTTAGAATCCTGTAAAGAACCTCACAAGGCCAACCTCCTTATTTTTCAGATAGGGAAACTGAGGCCCAGATTAAAGAGATTTCCCCAAGGACACAAAAATAGTCAATAGCCAAGCCAGGATTCTAGGAAGTTAAGGTCTTCTGACTCCAAAACATGGTGTAATCCCCACTGTCCCACTCTGCCTCCTTAAAACCCAAATGGAAATGACTTAAGAAGCCAAAAAGTTCAGCCCCCACATATTTCAGATGAGGCAACTAAGAAAAGCAAGGAGTGTTGGATAGTAGTAGTAAAAAGACCACTAGATTTGGGGTCGAAGGAACCGAATTCAAATCCTGTACATTCTTCTTAGTATCTGCATGACCTTTCTCTCTCTGAATCTCAGCTTCCTCTTTGGTCCAATGAGGGGATTGTCCAAGATTATCTCTGAGGTCCCTTCTCCTCCCAAATCTTGTGATTCTGGGTCTATAATCGCAGAGCTGATAGGCATGGGCTGTGGCATTCCACTCCAGAGTCTAGGAAACATGAACTCTTTCTAAAAGCCTGGAAGAACTCTAGAGCTGGGAGTCTGAGCAGCCTGGCTTCTCTCCCCTCCTTCCCCCTGCCCCACCAGGAGTTAGCCAGGGCTGGGCAATTCACAGATTTGAATTTTTCACAAACTGTTGCCTGTCTCTCTGCCTCCATCTCTCAGCCTGTAAAATGGGGACAAATAGCTTCAGGAGAAAGTGCCTCAAGGCTCATTTCAAAGCTGGTGCAATTTGTTTTGGGGAACCCAAGCCTAAAGCCTCCAGCCTCTTTTTTCCCCCACTCCCACCCCCTTTCAGGTCCAGAGCTTGCCTGCCCCTGTCCCCTACCCTCAGTAAAGCTTGCCTTAGAAACTTGTTCATACTCACAAGGTGGTGACTGATGACAGTTTCCAGTCTGCCCCCATCCTCAAAAGGAATGGCGTTTTAATAGGCATCAAAGACTAAGCTAAAGGAATAAATATTTCTTGAATGAAAGAATGGAATGCTACTAGAGAACTTTCTGACATCAACTAGAGGGCTGAAAAAATATTATGGAATCCTCAGATGACAGGTTTAGAGCGGGAAGGTACCTTAACAGTCCTCTGCTCCAACCCTCTTGTTTTTACAGATAAGGAAACTGAGGCCCAGAGAAGTTAAGAGGTAAGTAAGGAAGAGGAAGGAAGGAAGGAAGGAAGGAAAGAAAGAAGAAGGAGCAATAAAATCAGATATCATAGAATGTGGACTTGGAAGCCACTTTAGAGATCATTTAATCCGTGTCTCTCATTTTAAAGAAGAGCAAATGGAGAGCCATAGAAGCCACCGTAGCCCATGGATAGACTAGAGCAGAGATGGGATTCCAATCCAGGCTTGCTAATTCTACATTCAGTACTCTCTACTTTTTTTGGCAGGGGGGACTTACATGGAGACCCAGAAATCATTACCACATAGATGGCTGCCTATTGACTACTCATGAAGCCAGCCCTAAAGACCAAGAAGCCTTGACATTCTTTTGAATTTTTAACATTACGTACAGAATCACAAAATGGCAGCACCTTGGAAGTGGCTCAGAAGATGGAAAATGCAAGCTGGAAGGGATTCTAGAACTTATCTATCTCAATGACCCCATTTTACAGAGGAGAAAACTGAGTGGCAGCTGGAACTAGAATCCATGACCTTTGACTGCAAGTCTAGCACTTTCTCCAAATCCATGCTGCTCCACCACTAACTCATTTTGTGATTTCAAGCAAATCACCTTCCATTTCTAGACTTTCATTTCTTCCTTTTTTCCTCTGAGACAGTTAGGTGGCAGAGTGGTTAGAGCATTGGGTCAGGTGTTGAGAAGACCTGAGCTCAAATCCAGCCTCTGAAATATACCAACTGTGTGATCCTGGACAAAACTCACTTAACCTCCATCTGCCTAGTTTCCTTGACTGTAAAATGAGACTGATGATAGCACCTACCTCTCAGGGCTGTTGTAAGAATTAAATGTAGATAGAGCAAGCCTTAGCGCAGAGCCCAGAACATAGTAGGTATTTAATAAATGCATGTTTCCTTCCTTTCTCTTCTGCAGAGTTAGGGACTTGGAATACTTAGGCTTTACATTCCCTTTCATCTCTGATATTCTATGTTCTATAGTCCAAGGACTCTTTTATATTTTACAGGTGAGAAAAATGAAGCACAGAGAGGGAAATTACTTGCCCAGAATTACACAGCTAGATAATATTAGTAGCACTGAAACTACAATCCAGGACCCCTGACCCGCAAACCAGATCTCTTTTCCCTCGCTTATGCTGAAAATTGCCAATGCAGTTTTGCTGAGAGTGGAAGGGTTGATGCATAGGCCACCATGACCTCTGGATTAAGATGCACACACAATTCAAAGATGCTTCTTGTATGGAGAGCAGGTCAGTATGGTCCACATGTTAGGAGGTTAATGCTCACAAAAGAATGAAGGTGCCCCTCCACTGGCCATTTGCTCCACACATGTGCCTTCCTTATACAAGGAAGAATCCATCTGAAGTCACATGCTTGCTCCTGAGCTTCCCCTGCCCATGGCTTTGCTATGTGCAGGAAAGGAACTCATTTGTCCCCAAATGGAGAAAGGCTTCATAATGCCACTGGATGAACATGGCAACCATGTTAAGTGGTGTTGTGGACTCAGAAGACTTTGGTTTTGTTCAGGAAGCTGCGTGACTCAGTGGATGGAGCCCATTAACCTCCCAACATGTGGACGATACTGACCTGCTTTCCATACAAGGAGCACCTTTGAATTGTGTGTGCATCTTAATCTGGGGGTCATGGTGGCCTAGCCTCAGACATTCCCTGGCTGTGTGTTCCCGGGAAAGCCCCTTGACTTTTGTCTGCCTCAGTCTCCCATCTGTAAAATGGGAATGATAACAGCACCTCCCTTCTGGGGCTGTTGTAAAGAACAAATGAGATAATATTTATAAAATCACTGGCATAGAGTAGGTGCTTAATAAATGCTGGTTTCCTTCCTTCAGTCCTGACTCTTGCTGCATACTTACATGACGCTTCCCTTTGCGGAGGCTCAGTTTCTTCATCTCTCAGAGTTATTAATCCTTGTTCTACTTACCCTAGAGTTCTATGATCATATCTCCAGAGCTACAACAGTCCTCGGAAGTCCAACGTTGCCATTTTACAGATAAAGAAATAGAGGCTAAAGGAACTTAAGTGACTTGCCCAAAGTCACACGGGTCCTAAGTAGTAGAGTCAGGATTTGAACCCAGGTTCTCTGACTCCAAAGTCAATGTTCTTTCCAGGTCTCTGTGAGGAAGATGTTTGATAAATCTTAGAGTATTATGAAAATTCCATTAATTATTCTTAGTACCAAAATACCTATTCCCCTCTACTGATGAGGCAATTTCACATAGCTGTGTCGGTTCTTTGTGTGTGAGCACGCCTGTCTGTCTGACTTAGAATTCATTAAAGCCAGACAGGTAGATCACGTTGCGAGCTCCTTTAGGGCAGGAACTGTTTTTTGCCCCCTTTTTATGTCCCCTGAAACTGGCACATAGTAGGTCCCTCATCAGTGTTGATTGACTGACAGTAGAGCAGTACTTTTTTAGTCACATCACCCTGTTTGCCTCAGTTTCCTCATCTGTAAAATGGGCGGGAGAAGGAAATGGCAAAACACTCCAGTATCTTTGCCAAGAAAACCCCAAGTGGGGTCACAAAGAGTCAGACACAACTGAAAAAGACTGAACAACAAAGAACAACCATTCCTTGGGAAACAGAAAGTGGTTCATCTAAAAGATGGTCATTCCAGTTGTCTTCATAAACATGTGCAGAATAAAGATTTGGAAGCCGGGTGGTGAGTTGTGAGGATTCAGAAATGTTACCTCCCTGCCTTCCTGCCCCCACCTCAGGGAAGTAGAGGAGAAGTGGCCAAAAGAACACAGGCTCAAGGATCTCGCTGGCCACAGACTGACCCCTGACCCTGGTCACTGTCTAAATCCTAACCTTAGTCACGGTCTGAGTTCTAATCCCAGCCATAGACTGAGCCCTGACCCCAGTCACGTACCAAGCCTTAAAGAGGGGAGACCGGGGAGAGTCAGAAGGGGCAGTACAGGGAGAAGGAGCTAGATAGAAGAGTCCCCATGAAAGAGAAGAGGAATGACCCTTAGGGAGAGGTCACGATGGCCAAACAGCTGCCACCAGAGTTGAAGATCAGAATGTTGCTGTTCCTAGGTCGCAAAATAAATACATTAGAAATGGCCACATCTATCGGCCTCCACTTTGGTCTTTAAACCTACAACTGCTATCTCAGCAAATGGGTCTGCCGTGATTCATCTCATTCTCCGGCTCCACCGCACCCGCTGTCATTCCTACTGATTAGTGTGGTAGCCGGCGCTCCAGTTCTCTTGACAATATTTCTTATGTGCTGACACGCTGAGCCCCAGCTCTGGGGAGCTTTGGGGGAGGGCAGTCAGGGGAATGGGCTGGGGGCTGGTATACATCAGACTGGATTAGCTCTTAGTGAAAGCCCACAGCCCGCAAGGCCTAGGATTGAGAGGCGAGGCTGATGAAGGGGAGTAGGGAGTAAAGAGATCTGTGTTTTATAGCCTTAGATCCACCAGTGAGCAGGATGATTTTAAACAAGTCAACTCCCATCTCTGAAGGGGGTTAGGCTAGATGAGCCCAATGGTTCTTTCCAGCTCTATATTCTGTTGACACAGGGGTTTGGAGCTAGAGGGCCTTGAGGTCCAGTGATACTGCTCTTGAACCACCACATAAACCATGGGCAAGTCATTTCACCTCAGTTTCCCCATCTGTAAAATGAGAGTTTGGACTCTGGCCACTGAAATCTCTTCCACTTCTAGAACGATGATGCTGTGACAGGGATCCCTGTTGATATTGAATAGTTATGACCCTATAGCTGTCCCCCATGCGTGAAACGCTCTCCCTCCTCACCTCTGCCTCATGGAATCTCTGTTTTCCTTCAGGACTCTGCTCAGGTGCCATCTTCTATGGGAAGCCTTTCCTGATCTCCCCAGAGACTAGTGCCTCCTTCCCCAGCTCTCCCACAAACTACATTGCATTAATTTTATAGGTATTCTAAACACACTGGTATAAGTGTGCATCGCTTTCTCCCCCTTTAGAATGTAAGCTCCTCGAGGGCAGTTTTCCTTTTGAATTTGTATCCCCAGTGCTTAGCACAGTGCCTGGTGTATGTGGTTGTTGTTGAGACACTTTTTAGTCGTGCCCAAGTCTTCATCATCAGCACTGAAAAGACACCCAGTGCCTCCCCACTCCAGTATTTTCTGTTTTCCCTGGTGGATCCCCTGGACCAATTATGCCTCATGGCATAATTGATAGAGCACTGGGCATGGATTCAGGAAGACCTGAGTTCAAATCTCTCCTCCAGTGCTTATTAGCTGTATGACCCTGGGCGAGTCCCTCCACCTCTGACTGCCTCTGTTTTGAGAGTGAGGCTGGTGAGTTAGTGTAACTCAACCTCACTCCAATTTACACACAAGTCAAGACAACACCCCGGATGTCACTGGTCCTCTTTGAAAACCAAAGACAGACACCAACACCAAGAACCTCATCCAAAAGGATAATAGTGGCACCTACCTTCCAGGGTTGTGAGAATCTAATGGTAAGGCACTTAGCACGGTGTCTGGCCTGTAGCAAGCGCTATTTTAATATTAACTGTTATTACTATGGATGTAGGGACTAAGATTATTTCTCTTTCCAATTCCAGCCATCTGAAGAGAGACACACATGTAGCAGATAGAGTACTGACCTTGGAGTCAGGGAGACCTGAGTTTAAGTCTAGCCTCTGATACACACTAGTTGTGTGACCTTGGGCAAGTTACTTAACCCATAAGTGTCCCAGATAACAATCTAACGCTACAAGTTGCATGAGTGATTGATTTGTATTGGTGGAGGGAGTTTCCACACTGGAAGTTTCTTATTCTGCAGAAGCCACAGGTCTGAATTCAAAAAAACCAAGGTAATAAATGTTCTGGCCACCTGATAGGAGAGAAATAGCTCTTAAGTTTGGTAAATTCTCAGTCTAATGAGATACAGAGATCCTAAGATCTAGTTGGACCAGGGATGAGCTATGACACTCTGTCTAGATTCTTACGATGACTGAGGCCCATGGCCAGAGGCTTCAGTACCTGAGGGAAGCAGTGTTCTCTACCTGGCTTAGGCTGGGAAGCTTTTGACACCAAACCAGTACCATGACTTAAACTACCCATTTCCTTTCTTCCATCGGGTTGGGAGTTTCCTCCGTTTCCTCATCTGTTAAAATGGTGATACTAATCGTCTTGCTACCTACCTTAGGATCAAAGATTATTCAATCAATGCACATCTATTAAGTGCCTACTATGTGCCAGGCACCATGCTAGGCCATGGAATCTACAGCCGGAAGGGATCTCAGGGGCAGGTGAGGGAACAGAAGCCCAAGGTGGAGGATTCGGGAACGAAAAGCCGGCTCTCAGCGTCCTTCATGAAGCGGAGGCAGCCACCCAGGCATGGGTTCTGGGAATGCTCGCAGCTAGGTTTCATTCCTTCTTGCCACATAGTTCTTCTATTTCATTGAATGCTATTCTCTTTGAATTTATATGCTTTCTGACTAGGTTTGGTAAAGGGAAACATCAGATGGAGGCCTGCGGGCTATGAGTTTGAATAGATGCTGACCCAGAGGAACTTGGATCTTCCTTTCAGAGATTGTGATGGTGAAAGGAGAGCAAGAGCTGGGCTGTATTTAAAGTATGTCCACAAGTGTTAGAGAGTGGAATTGGTGGTAGATGGGAGGGAGCAGGTGAAAGGGAGGAAGGCTGCTTAGAGGAGGTGTATCCAAATACTCGTCCTACCCAACCAATCTGAAAATATAGGAGGGGGCGAGGGGGGAATACCACTGGAGGCTGAAGACCAGGGATCCAAAGCCAGAGTTTACAGGAGACATCTGGCAACGCAGGAGATCAGGAAAAGTTGTGTAATGGGAGGGGAGAGCCATTAGACTGTGAAATTGTATCCTAGGGGCTGGGGGGGTAGGAGAGAGAAGAGTTGAGTGGCCTGTCCGCCTGGACTGCAGGGAACAATTTGTCAACGGTGTTGAGGTCTGTTGGCTCCCCTGGACCCATTCCATTCTAGCCATCTATCATCCTAAAAACCAACCCAGCATCGGGTTGTAAAGTCACACCTGCTGTTACCCTGACCTCCACCCCCTGGCTCCCTCCCACTGTCCCTCTGCAGGATCCTGGGACAGGCTGCATGGCCTGGCTGGCTTCTCATTTCTCCACCCAGGCTCATGGGGTTTCATTGGCCAGGGTGCACAGGCCTGGAGTTTTCTGGGCCTCTGCAGCCTACAGCCTGCTCTAATCCCTAGGGAGAGGGGAAAGGGCAGTTAATGCTAAAATGCCTTTGTTCTGCCTGGGTCCCCCAGGAGTCAGAATCCATGACTCCTCAGTGCTGCTAGCTATCCCATAGAGAAAAGGGCATGGGATCTGGTGGTCAAAGTTTAGCTTTTTGGTTCCTCTGGTAGCTCTTCAGCTGTGACCTTGGACAAAATATCTCTTCTTCTCTTGAAGCCTCAGTTTCCACACCTGTATAATAATCAAGCTGTTGGAATAGATGGTCACTGAGCCCCTTTCCAGTTCTGACCTCCTATGCTCAAAGGGGCACCTTGGTGTAACTAGAGAAGTGGAGGGGCTTCAAGGCAGGAAACTTGAATCTTGGTTTCAAAATTGATCAGCTGTGTAACCCCAGGCAAGTCACTTTTACATCTTAGTTTAGTTTTAATCTTGGTTTCTTTATCTGGGAAATGGGCATATTACCTACCCCACCAGACCGCCGTAAGAAAAGTGCTTTTTTACTTCTGTGTGCTGTTTAAGTGTGAGTTGCTGTTATCATAAGGGTGGTACAGTAGAAAGAACGCTAAACTTGGAGCCAGGAAATACCTGGGTTCAAATCCTATGTTTTCCATTTACTTTCATTATGACAATAGGTAAGTCACTTAACTTCTCTGATATTCGGTTGTCTAATCTGTAAAATGAGAACAGGGATGCCTAGTACCCAGCTTGGCAGAGTTGTAAACTATAAGGTATACAATAAGATGATGCATGAAAATACCTTGAAAACCTTTGTTGTTGTTCAGTCATGTCCGACTCTCCATAAACCCTTTTGGGCTTTTCTTGGCAAAGATACTGGAGTGATTTGCCATCTCCTTCTCCAGCTCATTTTACAGGTGAGGAAACTGAGGCAAAAAGGGTTAAGTGACTTGCCCAGGGTCACACAGCTTGTAAGTGTCTGAGGCCAGATTCAAACTCAGGTCTTGCTGACTCCAGGCCTGGTGCTCTATCCACTGAGCCAGCTAGCTGCCCTTGAAAACCTTAACACACTATTAAAGTATCTGTTATTACTATCATTATCGTGACTTTTATTGCAAGGTCTTTTCAGTTCTAATATTTTTCTATTCTAAGATCACCACCAATTCTAGCATTCTGTGGGTAGAGGACAATTGATTGAGAGAGTTCCCTGAACAATTTGATGAGGTTATGGGTTGATGCACATCCCTAAAGAGGGTGTGGACATGCCTACTGACACTTTGTTGAGATGGCTGAGAACATCTCCTGGATGTGGGTACTTATGGGAACACTTTCCTGAGGATATTAGGATTCACTCCCAACAATTGGAAATCATTTGATTGACTCCTGATACATCATCTTTTTTTTTACTGGGTCTATAAAAGATTCTTCAGGGAAGCATGGGATTGGAGAGCAGGGAGAGGAATCCCAAAAGAGCTGGCACAGACTGGAAAATTTCCCCAGAGCTAAAAGTGGACCTAGGTCCTAGAAGGAGGGTCTCTATGTGTCCACACGGCTTTCTAAGCCACTAAGGAAATGAGAGGCTTACATGCGCCAATCCCCCCATACTCTTAAGGGGTGTCAATGGGAGACTGTGGCAGAATTCTCAATAATACCCTCCCCCCCCACCTCCCAGGATGGCATTGCCTGGCTGAATCTACTTGACAGAGAGGAAGGATTTGTTGGGCAATCTCCTGAGACTTCAGAGAATCCTGAGACCCAGACTTCTTGAGGATAGGAGATCCTAAGCATTGTTGGTCTCTTAGAGAGAAGGGGATTGTGCATGTGACTCCAGGGCTAGAAGATCTTAGGAATATAGACCCAGAGCTCAGAGAGACCTCAGAGGCCATTCAGTCTCACCATTTTACTGATACAGAAACCAAGATCCCAGGGTCTTATCCACAGGCACACAAGTAGTAGCTGTCAGAGGGAGGTTCTGAACTCAGGTCCACTGACTCTAAGACCAATGAGCTATCTACTGTACCATGCAGCAGAGGCAAAGAAGCAAAAAAAAAGCCTGGATTTTTCTATGTTACTACCCTGAGTTCCAAACAGTATAGACCCAGTGGAAAAAGAAGGAGTCACAGCTCTAGCAGACCCGAATTTGTTTCCTCTGGGAAGAGTCTAAGACTTTATGGTAGTACCATAAAAATGGAGGCTGATATGGGTCCCTGGGGGTCAAGGTAGGACTCACCAGAATGGCAGAGGGATTACCCTGCCTCTCTAGCAACTAACTCCAAGTCTGTTTCCCTTATGAAGGCAGCTCAAACCAGAAGGTGACATTAAGAGTCTGGAGGACTGATTGGTCCCTGGAGGGAAGGGAGAACTCACCAAAGAAGGAGAAGAATTGTATTTTTGTGGGCTACTATGAGTCTTTTTATCAGCAAAATCAAATAAAGGCTGTCTGGCAACTGATACATAGCAAGTGCTTGCACAGGAACTGGGTACCTTTTACCCACATTTGAGGGGAAATAGACCCCAGCCGTATTCCGAGGTCCCCAAAAGGAATTCTGGGTGAGGACACAATGAGCCAAAGAAACTCTGGAGAGCTTCAAAGATTGAACCTGGTCTGTGTAACCCTCAGAGTTTGGGGCACTGGATCCCAGGTCACGCATCATTTAAGACTTTAAGATTCCAAAATTCTCTTCACACCTTAGTTTTCTCATCTTTCAAATGAGGTAGCAATCCTTGCCCTGCCTCCCTAGCTTATGAGATGTTTGAGGACCTTGTCACATTAAGACACTACACTAATGTAACAACGTAGATTGAGCACCTGCTGTTTTGGAGGAACCTGTGAGAGGCCCTTGAACACGGTTTTTTATTCAGTTGTTTTTCAGTCATGTCCAATTCTTGGTGACCCCATTTGGGATTTTCTTGGCAAAGATACTGGAGTGGTTTGCCATTTCCTTCTCCGGCTCATTTGACAGATGAGGAAACTGAGGCAAACAGGGTTAAGTGACTTGCCCAGAATCACACAGCTAGTAAGTGTCTGAGGCCAGATTTGAACTCAGGGAGATGAGTCTTTCTGACTCCAGGCCTGGTGCTCTGCCCAGCTACCCCTGAAGAAGAGACGCATCCCTTGACTGTTCCTGCTAGAATTTCTTTCTTGAGGGTTAGAAAATAAGAGCATGAGAAATTATTAGGAAGCTACAGTGACTTAGCTTAGAGAAATCTAAGTCAAAGGTAGGAAGAACTTGATTGCCCAAGACAAGTTCTTGAGTGTTTGACTAGACAGGAAAGGGGAGTAGGTAGGAACCATTCCATCATGTCTAAGCCAAATCAGGTGTACTGTATTCTAGCTACAGCAGGTAGAACTTCATCTGAATCAAGGAGGGACTTCCTGATGGAAGATGGACACAGGGTCAGAGAATATTGGAGGGACCCCAGGCCAATGGAAAAAGAATGTCAGAGCTGGGAGAGACCTTAGAATAGAGAACATAGGATGTCATATCTGGAAAGGACCTTAGAACAGAGAACAGAGTATATCAGATCTGGGAAGGACCTGAGAACAGAGAATGTCAGAGTTGGGAGAGACCTTAGAACAGAGAACATAGGATGTCAGATCTGGAAAGGACCTTAGAATAGAGAACAGAGATGTCAGAGCTGGGAGGAGCCTTAAAATAGAGACTATAAGGGCTGAGAAGAACCTTAGAGCATAGAACTCAGAAAAGCAGAGATGTGAAGGCATTTCAAACAGAAAGCATAGAATGTCCAAGCTGGGAGAGACCTCAGAACACAGAACACAGAGCTAGAATGGATCTCAGAACAGAGACCATTAGAGCTGGGAGTGGACTATCCTGGCCACTGAGACTGAAAACCCAGCAGAAAAAGATTTGCATCAGCCTTTATGCCTCCATCTCAAAGCCATTCTGTGTTCACTCTCTACCAAACAGCTGGGGAGAAAAATCTGCTCCCCTATTTCTCACCCACAGAAGTGCATCCTGGGTCTCTATAAAGAGGACAGGGAGTCCAGGACACCCTTTTTCTCTGGCTAGGATCTCAGGAGGCACTTTACAGGGAACATGATGGAGTTCTTAAATCGCACACACGCACGCGCACGCGCGCACACACACACACACACAGACACAGACACACACACACACACACCCCACAGACTAATCCTCCCCCCAGGCACTAGTCCCCTCTCTTCTCCCAGACTCTCACTCGTTCTTTCTGTTCCTTATTTCCTCTAGGTTAGGCATCACGGAGTCAGAGGGGAGAAGCCCAGCCTCTGGCCTTGAGGGAGCCCCTGGTCTGGTGGGGAGGCTGGACACCCAGCAAGCACATATCAGAACATAGGTGAACCAAGTCTAAGCATACACAGCTGCAGAGCTCGACCTTGTCCAAAGTGCTGGGGAGGCCTGAACAGGGATGACAGCCAGGGCAGTGAGGATGTGGACAAGTGAGGAGAGTGGGGTGGGGCGGGAGAGAAGCTGGAGTGATAGCTTGCACTCTGGCTGGAGTCCAGCCAGGGACGGAGCCGTGGCCTGGGAGCCTGGATCCCCACGGTGGGTTCTAGTCTTTCCTGCTACACAAAGTGCTGTGTGACCTTCCCAGAGGCTTGATTTCTGCCCCCCGACACCTCCACCCCCATAACCCGAGGACCCTCCTGGCTCTCTCTCCTGCCTCCCAGCAGGGTAGAGGGTGGGGGGAGTGTTGGGGGGGCTGGAGCCTCATGGAGTCTAGAGAACAGCTGGGGGAACAGGGCCTCTGCACATTCCAAGTTCTCACCGAAGCGTGACTCGCTGCTCTCAGAGACACAGTCCATTCCAGGACACCTTGGTGGGGGGGGGGGGGGGGCGGGGGACGGGGAAGGAGGAAGGGAAGGAGAGAGGTTCTCCATAAAGTCTTACTTCAGTATGAAAGACTTGAACCTGGAGTGGGAACCAAAGCATCTCAGTTCCTGCTCTACCACAGACGCCTCTGTGACTTTGGACAAATCCCTTCACGTTCCCGGATCTGGAGTTTCCTTCTCTGTAAAATAAGGTGGCTTGTGCAGAATAATCCCTTCAATATTTGACAGCCTCTTGGCTCTGCTCTGTAGAGACACACACAAGGTTCGATTTGGAGTGAAGAAGACCCATCATTTAATTTTTCTGAGCCTCTGTTTTCTTATCTATAAAATGGGGATATAAAATGGATAACACACAGGACTGCTATCATCAAGGGAGAGTTCGTAAAAAACAATGCTTCACAAATTTTAAAACTCTATATAGGATCATGTTACTATGGTGATGGGGCACATTTATACAATAATCATCATCATAGCTAATATTCACATTACGATACCTCCTGCATCTTCCTGTCGTACCGTTGCTCTTCACCCCCTGATTCTGAGTCACACCGCTCCTGTTCCTGTGTTACTGACTGGTGAGAACTCCCCGTATGCATCTAGCCTGGCCCCAGACTCACCACAGTTCAAATCCATTCTCCCAGCACCCCTTTCTTTTCCACCTCTTGCTCTGGGAACAGTAATCAAAACAATACCCACCCCCATTCCTTCAAAGGTCAATTGCTCGATGATGAGTCGATTCAACATCCCTCTGACTTCCCAGACTATGCCTGGCCACTGCCCCCCGGTGAGGACTATCTTCCTCTGACTATCAGCTCCTCAAGGGCAGGGTCTGTCCTGTTTTTGGTATTAGGATCCCCAACCTCTTAGTACAGTGCCTGATACATAGGAATCATATCACAAATGATTTTCATTCATTCACTCATTCCAACATCTCTTTCAGCTCTTAACATTCATCAGTTATACATATACACAAAATGATAAGTATCTACTATGCGTAAGGGACTGGGGATATAAGGGTAAAAGTGAAAAGCATCCCTGCCCTCAAGAACTTACCTTCTACTTGGTGGGGGTCGGGGCAGAGAAGAGGGATGCAAGGCATAGGATGTCTACACAGATAAGTGAATACAAGGCAATGTGTTCGGGGAGATAGAGCTGGAAACAAGTAGGGAGAGTCAGGACAGGCTTCACAAAGGAGGTGGCTCCAGACCGAAGTGGTGAGGGAAGTTAAAGATTCTGAAAAATTCAGGTGGAAGAGGGGATGCATTCCAAGCCTGGGGAGCAGATGGCTGATGCCAAGGAGGAGGAAGGCTGAGTTCAGGGAACTAGCCATTAGAAAGTCAGCTTCACTGGAATTCAGAACACAAGGGGAATAATTAGACCTAAGTCTGGGTGGGACCTGTTTGTGGAGGGTCTTAAATGTCCATCGGGCTGAGAAACTGGAATTGTATCCTAGAGGCAATAGGGAGCCAGTGGAGACTTTTAAAATTTCTATTCATTCATTCATTCATTCATTTATCTATCTATCTGTTTATTTGTTCATTCATTTATTTGTTTGGTTAGTTGGTTTTTTGTTTGTTTGTTTATTTGTTGTCAGGGAGAGTGAAACAGTCAGACCTATTCTTTGGCTCCATCTGTTTCCTGAATTCTAAGGTCCCTTCCAGATCTGGTGTTGTGGGATGCTGGAATTCTAAAATGATATCCTCTGAGATCTGAAGGAGCAGCAGTGGAGGAGAAGGGAAATGTAGGGAGTCACAGGCTACATCCAAAGCTAATGCAGACCCCAGACTCTCCCCTTTCAACTTGAGCTGCCAGCACTGACTCATGGAATGTCCTCTGTTCCCTTAAGTTCCTGCTTTGGGCCCCTCTGTCTTGGCTCTCTCTGATCCCTAGGCCTCTGTGGACCCCTGCTGAAGGGGCCCTGAATGTCAGACTTGGCATTACCACCACTGGCCTTGCTTCTGGGTGGATTTTCCTAAGGTGAGTCCAGGCCAGGATCTTAGAATGGTGACTGCTCCAATACTTAGCCCACCCAGTAGGTTCAAGCAGGGCTCTGGTTATAGTGGCCACTTCATAAGTGTATGTCGAATTGAACAGAATCAAATTGTTAATAGGATAGAATTGAATTTTGAATTGAATTGCTGGGAATGTCAGCAGCATTCTGGCCAGCTTTGTACCCAGAAGCCTCTAGGGTCCCACAACTACTCAGGGCTTATAAAACTCAGGAATGCAGACCCAAATCTTCCTAAACCCAGACCCTGGAGCTCAGGGTGGAGAGGAAATGGGTGGCACACATAAGCGGGAAGAGGTGGGGGACACAGTCTACACCAGAGAGCTGGCTCACTTCAGGGCCAGGGCCAGTAGGGTTTGTAGCCAAAATTCTCTCTGGCAGCCAAGGATCTCCTGCCCCTCCCTCCCACATGAGAACTCAGGGTTGATGACCCTAGAAGCAGCAAAGGACAGCCAGAACGGGGCCATGCCATGAAGGTGAGTGAGGCTGCTTGGCCCAGGAAGAGATTGTCAGTGCTGGGAACTGGACCAGATCAGGCTCAGGCCAGAGTCTCCAACTTAGCTCGGGGAGAGAAAGATCCAGGGGTGGCAGGAGGAGTGATTGTCTCCAGATGTGGCTATAGGATTTCTCTTCACTTAAGGTGGGGGGGGGGGGGAGGAATGGAGCAAAAGAGGGAATGCAGGAGGGAACGGAGAAGGCTGGTGGGCATATGGGGACCTCTCTGGGCTTAGGGGACCAGGAATGTGAAAGAAGAAATTCATAGTCCCACCCCTTCTCCTCCTAGAATGACCCACGTGCTTACTGCCCCCATATCTCCGCCATTCAGATCTTACACACTGAGAACATAGCTGGAGGATACATGGGAATGGATGATCAAGCTCTACCAAGCCCATGAGTGAACAGTGAAGGGACTGATGTTTCCTATAGGCTCTTCAAGGGAGGGGGTGGGGTAGTAGAAATGGCAGGAGGGAGGGCCTAGGACCAATGGGAAGGATGGGGAGGAGTTTTGCTCCTGAGATAGTAGAAATGCTGAAGATCATCCCCATGGGAGGCTCGAGGTATCTTTTTTCAACCCCTCTTAATTCTAGTCCTTCCTTCTGTAAATCATTTCCCATGTAGCTTGTTTATACATACGTGTTTGCTCATGGGCCACCCACATTAGATTGTGAGCTCCTTGAGGGTAGGAACTGTCTTTTGCCTCTTTTCATCTCCCCAGTCTTTAACAGTGCCTGACACATAGTAGGCACGTCATAAATGTTTATTGCCTTGACTCACTGACTTTCCACAGTGGGAGACAGTGATCTCATGGAGGGTTTCATCTGAATAGACATTCTGCCTTGGAAGGCCACCTTCTCAGAGAAAGCATTGTGCCCCTATGGGCAGCATTCTACCCCAGAAGACTTATGTGAGTTCATATGTACTCTGATGGTTGGGAATGGGGGAAGAGTGGATGGGACATTGAGCCAGAGATGAGATGGCCTTTGGAATGGAGCCTGATTCAATGTTCCCCCATTCCTCAGTCTCACCCCCAGAAGCCTCGCATGCTTACTTCAGACCTAACCAACCTTGCCCTCATCCAAGGCCTTTTCTGTAACCCTTGCTGTATATGGCCCTCATTTGGCCCAAAACATCAGTATCCTGGGATTGTGGATTAGTTATTTTTTTAACATGAGAATTCAGAGAATCTTGACCTTGAGCCAGGAGAGTATGACAGCCAACTTTAATTTTTATTGTGAACACCTTGGAGATCAGCAAACACTACAAATAAGGGCGAAGGGGAAAATGTTAATAATGCAAATTTAACTTAAAAGTGTGCCATGGGTACCTTTGTTTTGGTTTGGCTTTTTTTGGAGAGACAGTTGCTAAACATTTACCAGCACACCCCTACTCAGAGCTGGATCTAACTAAAGACCCCCTTGCCTAGGCTCCTTAATTTCCAGATGAAGAAACTGAGATTCCTAGAATTAAAACAACTCTCTTGGGGTCACTCATTGTCTAAGCACAGCTAGAATTCAAAGCTGGATGCTCTGACTCCAAGCCTAGCACTCTTTTCGTGGGACCACATGGGCTGCTCCCTGAAGGCAGGGACCATGGGGAATACAAAAAGCACAGAAATGGAGCCAAGAGGCCTGGGTTCAAGTCCTAGCTGGGTCACCCACTCCCTGTGTGACCCTGGACAATTTCCCCAACTGTAAAATAAAGAGGAAGGACCAAGGTCCTTTCCGCCACTGTCATTCTACATTCTGTATCTCTCTGAGTAGGAAAGACACATCTCAATTAATAAATCCATGGGCTTTAAATTGAGCATGAAAAAGTCTCAGGAAGAGAGTTCAGAATGAATGAGGAAATTTGGTAATGCCTTTCAGGGTCTGTGCTGGTGGAAGGCAGAGAGAGTATGTGAGGAGGACAGAATGTTCTAACTAAAGCTCTAGGAAGGAATCAGTGAGGGGAGGAAAAGGGAGGAGCAGAGCTCTGGGCCTTGGTTTTGGTCTCCTTGACAGAAGGAGGACCTTGGAACTTTGGGGGTCCAGAGGATATTCTACCATCCCATTGGCGTCCTAGTAGTGTCAACTAAGGGTAGTGCCAGCATCAAGAAAAGACTAGGTGCAGAGTTATAGCTCTACAAAGAACCCATCAGAGAATTTACACCTTGCCTAGAAGAAGGATTGTGGGGTCTCCAGAAAGACTTCTAGAAGCTATAAATTACTCATTTATCTGTGGTTTTTTTTTGAGTTTGAGTCCACTTTCCCCCTGATTCTGCATGCTCTGGTGGGAGAATGTGTAGCAGTCTTTTTTTGGGGGGGGATGATGTTTTGCACCAATTGTACCAACTTTACCACCATAATAAAATACATCATTCTAAAAGTTGTCTGACTGACTATTTGATAACCAACAAATAATCATGAAGGGAAGCACACTGGTGGGGGCTCCTGAGCTAGATAACATTGGAAAGATGCCTTCCTCCAACCCCCTAATGGGGAGGGGGAGCCCTCAGAGAATGTAGTAGCCGTATTTGGGGAATTTGACTTGCCAGTACAAATGGCAGTTGGGATAGCTTTCTCAGAGCATACGGATGAAAAAGATGGGCTCAGAAAGGAGAACAGACTTGCCTAAGACTGTATAGGTAGTAAATCGTAGAACCAGAGTTTGGACGTGGATTTAATTTCTTGGGGCAAAGTAGCCAGTAGCAGTCGCCTAAGTTATTTTATCATCCATCAATTCCTCTGGCATGGACTCATACGGAGAGTCTCAGCCAGCCTTGTCAGTCAGTAATATGAATAGGTTAATTTGGGATAACTTTCTGGAGGAATTGGGCTTTTAGGAGCTGTTTTGATGAAGGAAGGCAGATTCCTCTGGGAGCTTGGGATGGAAGAGGGAGGAGCTTACTATCCCAAGAGAAGAGGATCAATGTGGGGCAGAATGATCGAATATGGGAACAGAACAATTGGGACAGAGGTGGAATTGGAAGCAGCAAAAGAAAGGTGAGGTCACTACAGAATGGTAGTGAGGGATATGAAATGGAGGCGGGGGATAAAAGCTGGTTTTGCTATAGGTGAAATCTACCACTTCCCCAGATGAGTACCAGAAATTCCCTCACTCCTCAGGGACTCTGTAGAAGGGACTCATGTTTCTGGTGTGAGTTGGAACAGAACCAGAAGAGCCCAGAATCTTAGAATATGGGAAGAACTCAGAATATCCAGTCCTGTTACTATAGAGAATGACTTTTCTTTTACCATTGCCAACAAATGTTCATCCAGGTTTCACACAAAAAGTTCCAGTAACAGGGAACCCGCTGTTTTCCAAGGCAGCTCATTCTATTTTAGGGAAATAAAGTGTTGGTTTTTTTTAAGATTTTTTTAAAAAATTACGAATATAATGAACCAAAAAAGAACATTTCAATATAAAAATATAATAGAAAAAAGGATTATGTGTTAACTTGCAGATCTCTATTGCATACCAGCTTGCTTTATTTTTTTTAACCCAAGGTTCAAGCCCAGTTCATTGGTAAAAGATGCACACCATTGGTATAGAGAATGATTACTCAATGCTGAGTGTGTAATACAAAGAGTTGGCACAAGAGCTTGGGAGAAGAGAAAATTTTTTCTGCTTTGTACTTTGATAGAGGTCCCACATGGTCCTGGACCCTTTTCAGGAGAAATCTGGAAAGAAAGAGAAAAGATTTTTGGAAGTGGCAGACACGTGGAGGAACTGGCATCTCAACATGCTCCTGATTTTCAGCTTGCCTTGCTTCCCTGGGTAAGATCAAGGACTTTATTGATTAAATTAAGATATCTTTCTCCCAATGACAGAGCTCATTCATTCTGTGTATTGCCTGCTGTGTCCTAATCTGTATAATTTCCCTGATTTCTGTTTGCTATTTGCTTAGATAAGAAGTTTTGTTTGCTGTTCACTATTTGTGATATTCTTTTGTGTAACTAGAATTTGGTGGAAAGGAACCAAACAAACCTTTGGGTGTAAGCTGCACTCCTTCCTCTTTGGAGGATGGCTACCAGGGAAGGAGCCTGAACCTAAAAATCATTTCCTTCACTCTAACAATAAATCAGATAGACAGATAGACATAAGTCTAGCTTGGCATATCACCTCTGGGGATAGCCCATTGTCCCACCTTTGTTTGCCCCCTTCCAGGCAGGAATCAAATTCTCCTTTGAAGGAGGAATTTTCAGAAATATCTTTGCATGCCCACCCCCCAGAGCCACATAGACAACCTACGTGGACACACAAAATACATGACACAGTGGACAGAGTGCTATGCCTAGAGTCAGGAAGTTGTTCAGTTGTGTCCAACTCTTCATGGCCCCATTTTGGTGTTTTCTTAGCAAAGATACTGGAGGTCATTTTTTACAAATGAGGAAACTGAGGCAAACAGGGTTAAGTGACTTGCCCAGGGTCACACAGCTAGTAAGAGTCTAAGGCCCAATATGGACTCATGAAGATGAGTTTTCCTGATCCCAAGTCCAGTGCTCTATCCACTGCCTCCTTGGCTGTTCAGAGTAAGGAAGACTTGACTTCAAATTCAACCTCAATGTGACTTCTATCTACTCACTATTCCTTGTTTTGCCCTCTGGAGCCAAGCACAGAACAGATCTCATCCACCTAACAATGTTTGAAGACCTTAAAGTCTTCCAAGGACTAAGTCTTGCCCAGTTCTTTCAATCAGGGCTCCCACGATCACTATAAATGTACATCTTCTTCCCAACTTCTTGAAGTGGGTGTTCCCCAAGTTTCTGTCTTTAGCCTCTTTTCCTTCTTTCTCTACAAAATCTCCACAAACAATTTCATTTGTTCTAGTGTCTTTAAGTAACGCCTTTATATAGACGACTCCAAACACCTTTCTCCAGCCCTGACCCCTCCTAAGCTCCAGACATACATCTTAATGATTTCTAAGACCCCTTCCAACACTAAATCCCATGGTCTCCAATGGCTTATGGGACATCTCTATCTGGATGTCCCAGATTAGGTGTAAAATCATAGCATTTTAGAGCTGGACTGGTCATTAGAGATTATCTAGTTCAACCCTTTCATTTTATGGATGTGGAAACTGAGTCCCCAAGTACTGAAGTTCCTTGTCCAAGATCACACAGGTTGTGAATGGTAGATCACTGGAATCCAAGGCCAAATCTTCTAGCTCCTAACTCTGTGTGTTTTCCATGAGCACACATTCCTCTCCACCTTTTCCCCTCCAAACACCTACTCTTGCCTCTACTTTTATTCTTCCTATCAATGGCACTGCCATGCCCCTAGATCCCTCTGTTTAGACCTTTGGGTCATCTTTGATGCATCCCTCTACCTCACTTCTCAGTTACCAAATGGCCCAAAGTCCGTCTCTTGCGGTACACCTGGTATCCATCCTTTCCTACGGGCTCCCATCACCACCTGCCTGCTAACAGACCATGCCCCTCTCCCAGTCTCCCCACTCCAATCCTTCCTGAACATGCTTTAGAATCATCTTCCTTCTTCACAGATTGAGCTGCATTCCTTCTCTGCTCCAAAGCTTTCAGTGGCTCTCCCTTACTCATAGAGTGAAATCCAAACTCCCTGGCCCAGCACTGAAAGCCCTACGCAGTTTGGTGTACCTTATCTTTCCAATCTCATCTCGTCTTGCTGCCCTTCAGAACTTTCTGCTCCAGCCACAATGAGTTATCGTTCCCTAAACATGCCTTGTATATTCCAACTGCCTTGTTCTTGCTCACACTTTCCCTGAATGTTTCCTAGAAAACCGTTCCTTTTCCTTTACCTGTCGAAATGTTACCCATCCCCTTGTGGTAGTTGTCATTGAGCCCAGCACAAATGCCACCTCCTCCAGAAAGCTTTCCCCGATCTTCAACCTCTTTTTTCCACTTAGAATGATCTCTTGGACTTACAGAATCTCCTCACTTAAGGTCCCTTTCAGATCTAAAATTCTTACTCTAAGGTTTGTTCCTAGCTCTGACATTCTATATTCTAAGACCTTATCCTAGACTGGATGTTTCATTTTTTTATGTTCTAGGTACTTTTGCAGTTCTAATATTCTACAGTTTTACTGTGTGGCTATGCAGTGTGTATGTGTATATATGTATGTGTGTGTGTGTGAGTGTGTGTGTGTATTCTTAAGCAGGGGTGTGTACATGAAATTCACCAGCAAAATAAGTTCCATATTTGGCAGAGGTCCAATCCCTGGCAGTAGAGGTGAGGGGTTGGGGCTGAGGGCTGGGGGGGCTGAGGGAAGGCATATAAAGTTTTTATTACTACAGTTTTAGGAAGACCTGCCTTCCCTCCCCCTCCCCCAAGCTCCCTCTACCTTGAACCATGTGTTGAGCCCAGACGCTAGGCAGTAAAATCTTTATAGCCCCCCATGACGTCCACTATTTCATATTTTAATCCTCCATATGTGGTCCCGGGTATGCTATTTGGTGTGGATATGGCCCCCAGGTGTGGTATAAATGTCACTCGGATTGCTGTCTTTATCAGTGGTACTCCCCAGTTGCCCAGAAAGACGAGTCTCTACCCACTTCCAAAAATCAAGCCCCAGAGGTGCTGGGGTTGGGCCTGGGCCTAGAGAGAGACCTGCTCTCCTGGGAGGCAGAAATAGGTTTTAACCAGGCCCTCTAGTCCTGCAGGACCTTGGGGAGAAGCACTGGGGTCTAGTACAAAAAAAACTGAAGAGGAGCTAGGTTGACTCCATGTGTGTGACCTTGGCCAAGTCAATTCCTTTCTCACTCTCTGGGCCTCCTGGCTGCTCCGTCTCTGAGGTCTGGGTATTTTCTCTGACTATCCCAGCAATGTTTTCTCTTCTCATTTCTCACTACTGACCTCTCTGGCTTCTTTTAAGTCCCAACTAAAATCCCACCTTCTACAGGAAGCTTTCTTCAACCTCGCTTAATTCCAGTACCTTCCTTCTCTTAATTATTTTCTGTTTCTGTCCTGTACATAGCTTGCTTTATACATATCTGTTTGCTTGTTGTCTGCCCCATTAGATTATGAGCTCCTTGAGGGCAGGGGTTATATTTTTGTAATCCTAGCACTTAGCACAATGCCTGGCACACAGTGAGTGCTTAATAAATGTTTATTGACTGACTGGGCCTTAGTTTCTCAGTTTCAAAATGAAATGTTTGGATTAGATGCTGTCTAAAGACCCTCCAGCTCTAAATCAAAGCAGCTACGTGGTGAGGTGCCCGGAGGAGGCCGTGTATACTGACTCCCATAGGGTCTACAAGGCAGGGCTTCCCAGGTTATGGGAAGGCACAGAACCTGGTGCCTTTTGGGGAAGCCTCCTTTCTCCCACCTTATCCCCCCCTTCTAAATGAAAACACAGACACATGTGGAATCATCTGAGTCCCAGACCCTCTGGCTTATAGACTTGTCCTAACCCCAAGTCTTCCATCTTCCCATTTTCCTTCAGTCCATGAATTCCTATCTGCTCATCTTCATACCATAACTTGTTGTGTGGCTGCATGACTCCACCCCCACCCCCACCCCCTGCCTCCTGGCAGTTGGTTATGTCTTCATCGTGGGAATATAGGATGAGTTATTGCCCCTTAGGAAGCTGAATAAGAACAGAAGAGAGAGTTGGGAGGGGGAGGGATCAAGGGGTAGAGAGAGAGGAGAGAGAGAGAGAGAGATGAAGGGAAGAGGAGAAGGAGAGAGGAAGAAGATGGGGAGAGAGAGAAAGGGAAGAAAGGAGAAGGGAGGAAGCAGAGAGATATAGAAGAAATAGGGAAGGAAGGAAAGAAGGAAGGAAGGAAGGAAATGAGAGAGGGAGGGAGGGAAGACAGACTACTTTGGAAGATATTTAGGGACATCATTTCTAGTATTTCCTGTGGGGTCTAATACCCCATCTGCTCCCCTTGAATCTAGAGGAGGCTTCTCTTGGCACATCAGTCCATAAACTCAGGGTTCTGACCCAGCTTTCAGTCTCTTTAGGGGGACCTTTGAGACTGAGAAAGTCAGAGGGACAGACATTCTGAATTCTGGGGACAAGGGCAGAGGAGGGGGTGGTGACCCTAGTATTTAGTTCTCATCCCTAGTGAACCAGGAGTTCATCCTGAGCCCAGCATGGGATCCGGGGCTGCTTTTGTACCAGCTGCTTTCCCCCTCATTAGCAGGGGATTATCCCCAGCCTCAGACATTAGCTTCCAGGCTTCCATGACCAACGCAGTGGGGACCCCCTGAGGGCCAATTTTTTCTGGAGCAGACGAGGGTATCAGGAGACCTGCTTCCTGCCTGACCTACTGAGAACATTGGCGCTGCCAAGCAGTGGGAGTCAAGGGCAGAAATCTGAGTGCGTCAGGCGGAGAGGAAGCTCAATATAAGCCATGAGTGTGACCGGGCAGACGAAAAAGTGTTGAAAATCCTAAACGGCACAAAATAAAGCAGTGTCCGAAGTAGGAGAGATGATGTTCCCACAGTCATTCCCATGTCCCATGCCTTGGTCAGACAAACATGTGTCCAGTTCTGGCACTAAGCTTGATCAGGGAACTAGACAAAGCAGAGCATGACCAGGAGAGAGCAACAAGTTATACTCTGTGGTGAGGTATAAAGAACATTGGATTGGGAATCCGAAGGCCTGAGTTCAGACCTGACTCTGTCGAGTGACCCTGGGCAAATCACTTCCCCTGTCTGGGGTGAAATGAAGACTTTCCAAGTTGGACGAGACCTTTGAGATAATCTAATCCTCTTTGTTCTTGACAGAGAATCCCCAATAACACCAATCAATCAACAAGCTTGTATTAAGTACCTACTATGTGCTGTCAGGCATGAGGGCTACAAAGAGAAAAGTGAACTGATCCCTGCCTTCTCTACCATGTCGTCATCCAACCCCTAATATAAAGACCTTAAGTAACGGGGAACCCACTACCTCCTAGATGTGGTCTGACCAGGGCAAAGTACAGTGTAACTACCTCCTTGTTCATTGTGGACATGACACGTAGTCATGACGTAATTGCCTTTGGGGGCTTCCATGTCATACGAATGACTCATGTAGTCCAGTAAAATATTTACTTTTTTATAAATTCGAACTGATGCCCGTCCACACCTCCCCTGTCTTGTACTTCTGAAATTGACTTTTTTAAACCCAAATGTAAGACTTTGAATTTATGTCTATGAAAATTTATTTCATTAAATTTAACCTAAATTCTAGTGGATTATCAGTTACTCAACATCACAGAGATCACACGGATCAGAGGGAGGATTTAAAACAAGGACTTCTGACTCTGCCAGACCAAGAAGTTTCTCAGACACCCTGGCCTCGCAGGTCATTATATTCTTCAGTTCCTATGTCTCACAGCTTCGTTCAACTTTAGCCAATCACAAGGATGGTCATATACCATAGATTTCATCATCATTCAAATGTATCTATCACCTCCATGACTTTAAATTCTGATTATATACAGTTCTCTGGTCCTTCCACTTCTCTCTCTCTGCCTCGCTCCTCCTAAATCTAGTCTTCACCTTCACCACAGCTTCCGTTCCCTCCATCCCTTCCTGTTGTCCCTGGATGTCATCCCCGCTCTAGCCTCACTTTCTTCCCTTAATAATCTTGATCACACAGTTAAACGATTCAATTATACATTTGTAGTGAAGCCTGGCACACATGCAGAGCACATGTGATAAAGTCACCCCCTGTGGAAATGCTGGTGGACACTGATTTCAGGAGAACTGTGACGCTATGTAATGAGAGCATCTTCGAGTGGCACATTGGAACATGCGTAGGTATTCTGGGATAGGATCCAGTCTGCTAGCCACATGGTTAGGAGAAGCCTTTCTGGTTGGCTGTGTACATGGAACTGGGATGCCTTCAAAAAGGCCTTGCTAGGCCTCATCCTTTTCATCTTTTTGGCCACTCTCTTCTTGGTTTTATTCTTTTGCCAATGGTGTCTAGTGAGAGACAATTCTATGAGGGGAGAGGCTTTGGGCATTACCCACTGAAGTTGACATGTCCCCATGGGAACACTCAGTCCTGCTCTTTGATCTGTGCATTTCTTTTCCATTTTAGGCGAAGGGATTGGAGACTCCAATCCTATAAATTTCAGAAGGTCAGGCAAGTGATGCCTGAGTATCCCATCAACCCAACAGTAGGATCTTGTATCCGGCTGAGCACTGATGCCTAAAGGAGTAAGGAAATGACCTTCAAGACCTAGCCCAAGAGTAGCCGGATTTATCCAGCAGCCATGACACCTTTAACCTGATAGCAGTAGAGAAGAAACCTCCTCAAACCCTCAAGGTACCTCTAGAACCCTGAGAGACCCATGTAGCAGGCCTTGCTCTGAGAGAGCAGGGAGAGAGTATACTCATGGTTCTCCACAAGTGACTCCCTTCCCTCTCTTACCAATTATGCCCTGGTGATCTCCAGTCAAGGATCGCCACCACCACCATCCCCAGTCACCTTAACTAGTTGGTACTCCTGGTCTACTGAAGGCTGTTGAAGGATGTCATCCCACCATATTGATTAGATCAACCAAAATGCCATCTTATGTGACCTCAACCAAGCCTTCATAGCAAAGCTTATTCTTCCTTGATTGACCATCCATCCTATCTCCCATGTAACCTCTTCTCCCTTCAGTTACCTAACAACACCCCATCTCCTGTCTCTCAACAGATGTCCTGTCTCCCACTTTACCGATTGTTGTGAACCCCTTTACCATCCCTTATTCCACAGCTCAAAACCCTTTTCCATCTTCACCCATTCCTTCCTCTTTACCACTGTCTCTGAGCAAAGAGCTGGCCCTTGACAAGCCAAAGGCTCTACTTAGGCCTTTGATCACAATCTCCCATTCTCTCCAGGAGCTTGTCCCCTCAGTCGCTTCCTTTCTTTCATCTTCAATCTCTTCACATCTACTGGCTCCTTCCCAAAATCATCTTCTTAAGGCACAGATCTAATTATTTCACATCCCTGCTCATCAAGGTTTGATGGTTCCTCTTTGCCTCTGGAATAAAACACAAACTGTTTAGACTTGCATTTAAGGAGCAGCAAGCTGGCACACTGGAGTCAGGAAGACCTGAGTTCAAATCCAACCTCAGATACTTATCAACTGTATGACCCTGGCCAAGTCGCTTAACTCTGCTTCAGTTTCCTCATCTATGAAATGAACTGGAGAAGGAAATGAAAAACTATTCCAGCATCTTTGCCAAGAAACCGCCCTGCCCCCTGCAGAAAAAAAAAAGAAGGAAAAGAAGTCATGAAGACATGGACATAATTGAAAAATGACCAAACTCTAAAAACCAGGCTCCTACCTACCTTTCTAAGGTTTTTTATACTCCTCCCCTTTACAAACTCTACATTCCAGCCAGACGAGATTACTGCATTCTCACAAGCCATCCTCCATGCCTGAAATGCTCTCCCTCCTCATCGCTGCCTCCCCAGGCCCTTGTCTTCCTACAAATTTCAGCTCCCCTTCCTTCTCCTCTGTAAAAACCTTCCCTGGTTCCTCCTAACTGTGAGTGCTTTCTCCTGACTCAGTGTTCTCTGTTCAATACATATATGTGTGTTTACATGTACCCCTTTGGCACATCCATCTTTACACTCCTAGCACTTTGTACTAGGCACGTGGAAGGGACTTAATAAATGCTTCTTGACTGATGCCACTTTCTGTGTGACCTACGATGAGTCCTCTAACCTTTTTGGCCCTTAGTTCACTCATCTGCAAAAGAAGGAGGAAGGTGAACTAGATTATCTCAAAATTCCATGAGTCTGCATCAAAGGATCAGAATTCTCCCCCAATCATCCTGTTCCGGAACCTGAATTTCTAGCATTAGATCACAGGCCTCTTAAATGTGGCCCTATCTTTTGCTGTTCAGCCATCATCAGTTGTGTCCGACTTCTTGTGACCCCATCCGCGGTTTTCTCGGCAAAGATACTGGACTGGTTTGCCATTTCCTTCTGCGGCTATAGATGAAGAAACTGAGGCAAACAGGTGAAGTGACTTGCCCAGGGTCACACAGCTAGTAAGTGTCTGAGGCTGGATCTGAACTTAGGAAGATGAGTCTTCCTGACTCGAGGTGCTGCTCATGCACTCTATCTAGGTTTCCCTTTGAAAATGGACAGTTGGGTGGTCTAGTGGAAAGAGTGTTGAACTTGTAGTCAGGAAGACCCAAATTCAAATCTAGCCTCAGACACATACTAGCTGCATGACCCTGGGCCAGTCACTTAAAACAAACCTCTATTTGCCTCAGTTTCCCTACCTGTAAAAACCTACTTCCCAGGGTTGTTGGGAGAATCAAAAGGGCTCATACTTGTTAAAGTGCTTTGTAAACCTTAAAGTGTGACATAAATGCTATAATTATTATTATCATTATTAAAATGTGGCCTGGAGAGAGCATTAGTCCCTACACTGCAGAATGATGAAATGTAACACTTTTCTTCCCAGAGCAGGCCATGTAGGAGAAGGCAGAGAGGTCTGAGGGGAAGGAGCTGAGTCAGGAGACGCATTTATTGATCACACAGGTTTGCCACCCCCAAGACAGAGACAAAGATTCACGCAGTCATCAAATCATAAAACCTCAGAGTTAGCTGTTTCCTCCAGTGGTTTCCTCTACGATAAAATATAAACTCTTTTTCCTTGAATTCAAGGCTCTCCACTGTCTGTCTGTCTCCTGCTCCCCTTTTTATACTTATTTTTTGGAGGCAATCGGGGTTAAGTGACTTGCCCAAGGTCACATAGATAGTAAGTGTCCGAGGCTGGATTTGAACTCAGGCCCTCCTGACTCCAGGGCCAGTGCTCTTCATACTTATTTTAAACTACTCCCCCTTCCCCATTCTGTGTGCCAGCCAGACTGGACTGTTTTCTGCTCCTGCCCATGTGTCTCCTGGCTCCATGGTCTTCCAGGCCATCCCCTGCATTGCTTCTTTACCTCCACCCACTGAGATCCTTCTCTTTCTCTTGGGCTCTGCTCTCCATACAGCCCCATCTGAGCCCACCCTAGCTGAAAGCGCCCATTCCCACCTCAAAGTCTCCTTGAGCTATCTGCATCCAGGCCTTTGTCCCATCATTTTAAATTGTGCATCGGTTGTATTCTTCCTAGTACATTAAAATTTACAATCTAATTCAGGGGTGGAGAACCACCTCAAGGCCACATGTGGCCCTCTAGGTCCTCAAGTTTGGATTCAGTCAAAGGGCCGCACTTGAGGACCTAGAGGACTGCATGTATCCTCGAGGCAGCAGGTTCCCCACCTCTTATCTAATCTAAGCTCAGCTAGCAGGTAACCAGTGCTGGGGTGGGGGGCAGTCTCAGCCTGAGGGTAATAAACAAAACTTGTCTGGGTGAGATCGGCACTGGCCAGCAGAAGCATTCCTCCTGAGCCTCCATCCATGTCAGGCTGTGCTCACACTGACCCATCTCCCAGGGCCTCAGACTCTACCTCCACCCAGTGTGGGAATTTAGAAAAGGAACTGGATCACCCCACAATTCCACTGGTATAAGGAACTCCCAGGTGAGAAAACACCTTCTACCATTGTGCATGCAACACCTTCTCTGCTGAATTTAAAGTCACAGAGAGACCCTGAGAGCAGGGATGTCACTCTTCCTAGAGTTCTCCTTGTAGAGAGTTACCAAAAACACCAGAAGTTTAAAGACAAAGCCAGCATGTGTCAGAGGCAGAATTCGAACCCAAGTCTTCCTAGCTTTGAGGCTGGTTCTCTTTTCACTACTCCACGATGTCTGACTTACTATTATGAATATTTTAATGTTGCCTCCTGCTGCCTCTCCCTCACTTCTTCCTCCCAGATGGGCCCTGCTCTCTTCATGACCCCATGGACTTGTCCAGGGGGTTTTCTTGGCAAAGATACTAGAGTGGTTTGCTGTTTCCTTCTTCTAGTGTGTCCCCATTTCACAGCCAAGGAACTGAGGCAATTAGGGGTTAAGTGCCTTACCTAAGTATCTGAGGCTAGATTTAAACTCGGGTCTTCCTGGTTCCAAGCCCAGTGCTAGATCCACCATACTGCCCAGTGCAGAGTAGTAAGTCAAAATTACTGAGGTTCCTTTTCCAGAGTACTTTTGAGGTTTCTCACAACGTCTGAAGGAATTATTATTCTAGAACCAAGCTGAGGCTGGATGACCCCTTGTCTGGAATACTGTCAAGGAGATTCCTACCCAGAACAAGATGTACTAGTTGGCCCTTCAGGCACCAGGTCTAATTAGCAGCTCTTGTGTCCAGGAGCAAGGAAGTGGGGGTGGGGAGACAGCTGAGGGAAGAAAGACCAGGCCCTCAGATGCTGGAGGTGGCCCGGTCCTGGAGGGGGGAAAGGGGGAGGTGCCGTCAGAGACTTGAAGATATTGACTCCATGGGTGGGAGCCGCTGCTGGGGAGGTATCCCAGAGGAGGAAGCGGGGCAGTTCGCCAGGGAGAAGGTCACTGGGATGTGGCCAGGGCCAGGGGGAGGAAATCACAGACTCATCAGTGGAAAGCTGGAAGGTACCTCAGAGGTCATCCCTGGCATTTTACAGGTAAAGAAACTGAGACAGAAAGAAAAGAAAAGAAAAGAAAAGAAAAGAAAAGAAAAGAAAAGAAAAGAAAAGAAAAGAAAAGAAAAGAAAAGAAAAGAAAAGAAAAGAAAAGAAAAGAAAAGAAAAGAAAAGAAAAGAATGAGAAAGTTCAGCAAAACTAAAATGTCAACTGAGTCTGATAGAATAAGCAATATTTCAGACCCATGGTTCCTCACCTCTGTAAGAGAGGGAGGGCATTGCATTTTCTCTGGGGCTCAGAATGGTTCTTTCCATTTAGATTTTGAAAGTTGTTGTACATATTCTAGAGACCTCTCTTGTCCTAGACAAGCAGAAAAGCACTTTGTGGGAGAAACAGGAGGTGACTTCTGGCACCACCATTTCCCCTCATGTGCCAGTGAAGATGGTCCATGACTAAACTCAACAGCCTTGAAAATATCAGTGTCCCCCAGATCACCAGCCCTCCATCCAGCCAGGGCCTTGAAGCAATCAGTGAGGGGAGAAATCATGGAGAGGAGCCATACTTTCTTCACCAACCAAGCATCAGGTAAGCTCAGGAGTCTTGTCTAGACCACCTGTCCCATTTCCAACCCAGCCCTTGCTGCTATCACAGTGGGAAGCTACCCTCATGGAGTGGCAATGGTTTCTGAAGGTATCTTAGACACACTCCTAAAGACCCCCAGAAAAAGTCCTTACCACCAAAGACCCTTACAACTATCAAATAGTCGAACATCAGAAACTGATATGATTTTATCAGTAGAAAATACAGCAAAAAAGATGGGCTACCACCTGCTTTGCCACTGAACCCTAACAACCACACCACCCTTCCATCTGACTTGCAACTGAAACCTATATGTGTTGCCTTCCCCATGAGAATGTGGACTACTCGAGAGGAGGAATTGTCTTACTTTTCTATTTGCATGTCCAACACTTAGCACAATGCATTGTACATAGTAAGCACCCAATGCATGCTTTTTCATTCATTCTTTTAAAATTTTATAATCAATAGAGAAGAATTTGGATGGTCCCTATATATTATCTCTCGATTTTAATAAATGACATTTAAAAGAGATCAGCCTAGTCATTCATACAAGAAAAACTAAGTGGATGAACAGTGCATATTCACCAAATTGTGATATGTAGTTGGAATCTTAGTAATAACTCCCATTACTGTAGCATTTGAAGGCTTATGGAAAGAAAACTTGCCTCAAATAACCCTGTAAGAGAGCTATCCCAAATGTAACTATTTTCATCATCCAGAAGAGGAAAGAGGATCAGTAAGGGGAAGTGATTTGCCCTGTGTTGGTGGGCTTAAATCCAAGTAGTAGGCGCTTAATAAATGCACGTTGGATTGAGTTGAATTTAACAGTACTTTTTGCACCATGGGACCAGCATATTCACACACTAACACTCGGATATGCACAATATACACACCTGCTCACATTATAGGAACACATCCAAACATAAGTTTACACCTTCTAGTACATACATTCCCATTTATAGTCTTACACAGGCAGAAAAATGTATACCCCTACTCATGGTCTTACCCATTCCCAAATACAAGCCGGAGCTCCTAGGCCTGCCGCCCCCAGCCCCTCCACAGAAGCCCTCTGGCCCCAATCTCCCCACATGGTCAGCGCAGGGAGAGCACATCCCCAGCAAAGCAGGCCTGTGTGGTCATAACCACAGAATGAATACCCCATATTACTTTCCCCCCCAAAACCAACAACTGCTTGTTACCATGGATTTTAGCCCAAACACTGGGGGATCCTGAAGCTCCAGCAGGGCCGCTAGCCCTTATGCCAACCCAGAGGCTTCCCCTGACCTCCTGTCCCCCTGGAGAAGAAGCCACATGAGAGCACTCTGTCCCACCCCCACTTCCTTCTCCCTACCACGCTCCTGGCTCCATTGAAGGAAAGACAAGAGCTGGGTGGGCAGATGAGGTCATGGGAGGGGGGAGCAGGGGGCCAAAAGAGCGGAGAGAGAGCCCTATTTGTTTGGTTGGGTTTCTAGGCTCTCCAGTTACCCTGGCAACCCCCCATCACCATCCCTTCTTCACCTCCTTCCAGGATGTAGGATGGAAGAGGCCAAAGGAGGGAAAGGAATAGGTCTGCCCATTAGCCCACAAGCTTTTGCTGAGCCCCCTTTCTTGTCCAGGAGGCCCTGTGCTATATAGCAGCGGTGTCAAATAGAAATGGGGGGCCCTAAATTGTGCAAAAGAGTCCTGTGGGCTGTTTGATTGACTGAGAAAACCACATATTAATATTACCTGTGTTTTATTGTATTTTTATTTATTTTGTTAAATATTTCCAAATTACGTTTTAATCTGGTTTGGCCCATACTTGGGAAAATTGTGGGCTGCATGTGGCCTGTGGACCATGTGTTTGCTCTACAGGACAGCAGAAACAGGAGGAGGAAGAGAAGGTTCATAGAATCCAAGAATCTCAGATCTCTAGTAACCGATAATGACTTCAGAGGACTCATGATAAAACATACCTCTCTTCCCCCCAGAGAGAAGCGGTGGACTATGGGTGTGGAGTGAGGCATACGTTATCAGATGTGGGCTGTGTCCTGATTTATTGTGCTTAACTGTACCTCTTTGCCACAAGAAAGGGTTCATACAGGGTGAAGGGAGAGAGTCACTGGGAAGCGACTCTGAGGTTATAACGAATAATAATTAGCATTTATATTGCCCTTCACGGTTTGCAAAGAGATTTGCTTGTGTCTTCTCATTTGATCTTGGCATCAACCGTGTGCTGTAGGTTCTACTATTACGCCAGTTTTACAGATGAAGAAGCTGAGGAAGATCAAGGCAAAGTGTCTTGCCCAAGATCACACAGCTAGTAAGTGAGTCAGGATTCAAACTCTGGTCTTTCCAACTACAAGTTCAACACTCTAGCCACTGCTCCGCCCCACCGCCTCCAATTTGGATGCAGAAAGAATAAGGAACTTCATTAGGGTCATGTAGCTAGTGAGCGTCTGAGGCAGGATTTGAGCCCGGGTCTTCCTGGATCCAAGACTAACGCCACAGTGCCTCTCCACAAAGAAGAACATGGATGAGACATATACATAGCTAGGACCCAATTAGTGCCAATAATGAATCCGCCTGATCTGGTCACAAGCATTCACATTTACACTATTTGAAGTCGTAATTGTGTAAAATATGTCAACTGGTTCCAGCCCCAAAGAAGTATGCCGCGCAAAGTAATGCCACCATTGTTCATGCTGACTGGGACCTAGCTGTGTGTATCACATGATGCGTTAGATAAGCACGAATATATGTACGCGTGCATGTTCACATGTTGGTATAGTTACATACATATGGATCTTGATTAGTGAGAACAATGTGTCTCTGGAGTGTGTGTATATATATGTGTGTGCGCGCGCGTGCGTGTGCATGTGCGTGTGCGTGTGTGTGTGTGTGTGTGTGTGTACACACACACACACACACACACACACACATATATACACACATACAGTATATATAATCTCAGAGGCAGAAAAGAAAACTCAGAAAGCACCCAACCCAACCTGAGCAGTAATCACCACAACAATAGCCTCAAGCTCTGTTGGGAGACGTCCGGGGATGCGGCCCACCCTCCCCACCAGGGTGGCCTGTTCACCTTTGGGAAAGCTTTGGCGGCTGTGATGAACACTGAAATGTGGATGGCGCTTTAAGGTTTCTTAGTGCCTCGTAACCATCCTATGAGATTGGTTCTGCAAACCCTCCTCACCCTCAGGTGAGGAAATAAAGAAGGGAAATGACTGGTCTAAGGTCACATAGCTAATAATTGGCAGAGCTGGGGGCTCCGCTGGAAGCTGTGGACTCTGTGAGTCCAGAGGGTTTTTTCCCCATTCTGTTAAGCTCCAACTCTAGGCTGTTAGGAAGGTTTTTTTTTTTTTTTTCCCTTCATGTCAAGAGAAAATTTGCCTCAGGGACCTCACGGCCTGGCGAGGGAGAACAGACTATCACACGTGGAAAGTTAGAAAACAATCCTGGACGTGATTTAAATGGAAAGGCAGGGGGTACAGATGGGAATCTGGGAACCTGGGCTCATGCTCTGGGTCTGCCATGAACTGGCTGTGTGTCCGGGAGAAGGTTGATTACTCCTCTCTGGGCCTCAGTTTTCTACCTGCAAAATGGAGCATTTGGACTAAGTGACACCTAATGTCCCTCCCAGCTCTGACATCCTCTGTTCTAAGAGCCCTCCCACCTCCGACATCCTCTGTTCTAAGAGCCCTCCCACCTCCGATATCCTCTGTTTTAAGGGCCCTCCCAGCTCTGACATCCTATGTTCTAAGGCCCCTCCCAGCTGAGATGTTCTACATTATAAGGCTGCTTCCAGCTTTGACTTCGCATATTCCAATATCCCTTCTAGGTCTGACGTTCTAAGTCCTAAGGTCCTTCTCAGCTCTGACATTCTGTATTCTAAGGTCCCTCCCAGCTTTGATTTTTTTTTTATGTTCTAAGGTCCCTTCATGTTATGTTTTATATTCTAAAGTCCTTCCTAGCTTTGACTTTCTAAATTCTAATGCCCCTTCCCGCTAGGACAGTCTATGTTCTAAGGTCCATTTCAATATTGATAGTTTATATTCTAATATCCCTTCCAGCTGGGACATTTTATGTTTTAGGTTCTAATGGCCACTCCATCTCTGACATTCTCTGTTCTAAAGTCTCTTCGGTGCCAACATTCTGCAATTTGAGTAAGGTGGGAGGGGGAGATCAGACTTATACTATAGGAGCTTAGATAACAAAGTTCTCCTTCCCCCTTCCCCAGTAGAATGTAAGTGTCTTCAGGCCTCTGACATTTAATCACTATATGATCTTAGATAAGTCACCTGCCTTCTCTGGACCTCAGCTTCCTTACCTATAAAAGGCTGATAATAATACATGTATTACCTACATCACAGCATTGGTATGGAGACCAAATGATGTAATGCATGTGGAGTGCTTTCCATACCTTAAAGGATTATGTAAAAGTCAGCAATTAGGACTTTTGAGCTAACAGAGAAGAGTCATACAGGAGGAGAGGGAGAAGAGAGAGGAGCCGTGCCAGGGCAAGGAGTGCCCACACCCATGAGCTCATGGATCCATTGAATAGTTGGTGGATGAAGATGGTCTGCATCGTTCCTAACCACTGCCGCCAGTGGACAGCCTTCCTAAAGATGACAGCTGTCCCAGAGTGGAATGGGCTGCTTCCAGTCAGAGTGCGCTCTCTGTCAGCGATGTTGCAGCAGAGGCTGAATGACCACCCTTACAACAACACAGAGGAGATTTCTGCCCTGGCTAATGGATTACAGGTGGATCTAAATCCAGAGTCTCTTTCACCTCTGAGATTTTGTGAGTCTATGCACAGATTCTCTCTTCCCTCCTCTCCTCTCTCTATCTCTCGGTCTCGGTCTCTGTCTCTGTCTCTCTCTGTCTCTCTCTCTCTCTCTGTCTCTCTCTGTCTCTCTGACTCTCTCTCTCTCTCTCTCTCTCTCTCTCTCTCTCTCTCTCTCTCTCTCTCTCTCTCCATCTCTCTCTGTCTCTCTCTCCCTCCCTCTGTCCTCTTCTCTCTCTCTCCTTTCTCTCCTCCTGCTCTCCTCTCTCCCTTTCTTTCTCTCTCCTCCCTCTCTCCCTCCCTCCTCTCTCTCTCTCTTTCCCTTTCTTTCTCTTCTTTTTCTCTTCTTTCTCTCTTTCCTCCTCTTTCTTTCTCTCTTCATCTCTCTGTCTCTCTGTTTCTGTATTTCTATGTCTGTCTCTCTTTTATACAGAGAGGGGAGAAAGGGGACACAGGAAGGGGGTAAGGAGAGGGGGAGAAGGGGAAAGGGAAAGAGAGAGAGAGAGAGAGCTTCAGACCTACACAATCTAACCTTTCTTCCCCTTGACCACACAATATTCATCACTAGTGCTGGAGCAGCTGACCTATAGACTGGAGCATCCCATCTCATTCTTTCAGATAATGCCAGCCTGCTTCTTTCACTGGCTCTCTCCACTGCCCACTGAGGCAGGTAAGAACCCTACCAGATCTCCTCCACCTGCCTTTCCAGCCTTAGCCTCTCATGACTCCCTTTCAGGCAGTCTAAGTTTCAGTCAAACTGGGCTGCTCGTTGTCATCTGTCCCCTTCCTGCCCTCTCTTCTCTTTGCACCCATGTCTTCTCACCCCTCCCTCCCTCTGCCTGCTAAAGTCTCTTTCCTTTCAAGGCCCAGCTCCCAGCCACCTCCTCCAAGAAGCCTTCCCTGATAGTCTTGCTTTCCATTTTCCTATCTTCTTTCATAGACATCTCTGTACTAGACACTGTCTTTATGATTTGCATACAGTACTGCTTACAGTGTATTGTAGGGTCCTTAGAAGCTGGGTCTGTCTAGCTTTGCATCCCCAGCACCTTAACCTAGCCTTGCCCATCACCACCAGTCCTCGCACAAGATCACAAATTAGCTCAGAAGAGTATGGGTATACAGGGTGCCTGCACAGCTCCCCCAAAGATTGCCAATACATTGGGTGAGATGTGCTGACCTACCTAGACTCAACCCCAGGCTGAGAGTCACAGAAGTACAGACACCTCAAAGGACGTTGAGTCCAGCCCTTACCTGAGTAAGAACCACTTCTCTAATAGACCCAGGTGGTCGTCCAGCCTCTATCTGAGGGCATCCAGTGATGATGGGGAACTCACTACCTCTGTAGGCAGCTGGATTCCCCTTTGGGACAGCTCTAAATGTTTAAAAAAAATTTCTTGCATTGACCTAAAATCTGCCTCTCTGTAACTTTTCATGTTCGCTCTTACACCTTCCGATGCCAAGCAAAACAAATCGCATTTTTTTCCATGACACAAATTCCTTCAAATACCTAGTGAAAGCTATCGTTTTCTACAGGCTAAATATCAGTAAACGTTCCTTCACTGATTCTCTGGTGGCATGGTCTTCAGTCCCCTCACCATCCTGATTTCCGTCCTCTGGGTGGGCTCTGGCTTATCAGAATACCTAGCCTCCAAATCTGGTTTCACTACCAATGCCATGTGATTGTGATTATATCAATTTCTCTGGAGTCAAGAATCTGTATGTGCAGAATGGGGTTGGAAGCCCTGACTCCCTGGGGCTTTAGGACAGGGAGAAGAAGCTTTGAAGAAAGGCACATATGAGCCTGCTAATATCATTAGAGTCAAGCCAGCTACTAACTGTTCTGCCCTGAGCATGGGCATCTAATCCTGCCCCCTCAATGTCCTTTTGGGTGCTCTTTAGAGAGGGGAGGTGAAGGGGGAAGGACACTGAATTATTCAGATTAACTGGAATAGGTGAGAGTCAGAGCTGGAAGGAGCCTTGGAATATAGAACATAGAGAGATAGCTGGAAGGAGCCTTAGCACATAGCATGTGAAGGTTCAACAAGCCAGGCCAATTGCCTCATTTGACAAATCAGGAAACCAGGGGCTACAAGGATAAGTGACTTGCCCAGGGTCACGGCATGAGTCAGCCGCTGGCCTGCTGACCAGAGCCCACAGTCTCCTCACTTCTCTCCCACACTTCCTCGACATTCCGGGATGGGTGGGGATTGGGGGAACGAGGTCAGCCTGCCCATTCCTCCTGGTGAAATTCCTGCTCCCCCCCACCCCATCTGAGCAGGATCTTGGACACCCAGCGCTGCCTCCTCACAACTGGAGGGAGATATCTGGGCGATTAGGTAACACCAATCGCTGGTGTTTAGGTAACGTCTCGGAAGGGCCGGAGCCTGGAACTCATTTCCTCCACGCTGCCCTTTCCAGAGTTGACTTCAGAACGTGAGCATGGGGGCTGGAGTGGGCCCATTTGAGGGGGAAAGAAGGATGGAAAAAATGAGGGGAAAAAAGAGAGAAGAATGGAAAGGCACGAAGAAAACTTGAACTTCGTAGAAACCTGTGTTTAAACTAGGAATCTGTAAGCCAGGGTTGACTGGGAGCTGGGGACACAGGGTGTTTACTCCAGATGAGGGTTCCAGGGGTCAACAACACAGAGAGGTCACTTTATGTTTTCCCCTGCCTTGAGGAAGCCCCAGTCTCTACCCTTCCCTCTTCTCAGAAAAGTATGAGGACCAGAAGACTTCAAAGGAGGGCCAGGAGGACCATGCAGTGGCCACAATCCCTTTCATCTCTGTATGGCTTTACATTTTTCAAAGCCCCTTTTGCATATTTTCTTCCCCCATCCTAACAGGATAATGGGATTTTTGAGATCATCTCATCCTAATGGGTGAAGGAATGGAGACCCTAGGTGGGGTGGGGTCAGGGTTCAAGCCACACAGCTAGTAAGTGGTTGAACCAGCATTTGAGCTCGGGAGTTCTGATTCTCAAAATCAGCCCTTTGAGGGAAGCAGGAGCAAAGTTACTCTTCATCAGTCTACAGATTAGGCATCTGAGGCCCAAAGAAGGGACCCCAAGGACAGGGATTATGTCTTGCCCTCATACTAGGGGGTCCCTGAGGTCAGGGCAGGTCTCCCTCCTGAGCCAGCTAACCAACCTCCTGACTGGTATCCATGGTATCCCCCAAATCAGGACACCCCAAATCCCATTTCCCCTCACTGAGTGGGGAGGTGGATTTAGGATCACAGTTCTAGAATTGACCTCAGAGGCCATCTAGTACAGTCATCAATTTTAAAGATGAGGAAAGGCTCAGGGGAGGTGGAGGGGTTGGCCAGGGTCACAAACATTCCTTTTCCTTTCTCTATATAATCTTCTCTCTCCCAGTAAGTGTAAGAGACAAGATTTGACGTTAGACCCAACGTTCTTTCCCCTGTACTATGCAGCCTACTTGGCACATGCCTGGCAACCTTGCTTTATTTCTCTGGCTTTCTCGCAGTAATTTCAGAAGACAAGACCAGGGCCTGCCTGATTCTTGGGGGGGCTGGGAGGGAAAAGGAGGGGGCTGAGCCTCAGACGTGTGGAAAGCCCGGAGGGTCGTGGGGGAGGTCCCTGGACACTCGCTACTTGCCAGGAAAGCGCTGGATCCAGCTTCCCTGGGCCTGAGCCCCCTCCTCGGGTGGGTGACTCCCCTAGAGAGCTGTGAGCTCCAGCAAACAGGGCAGGCTGGAGAAAGGCTAGGAGGAAGTGGTGGGTGGGGGGCGCCGAACCTCTGATCTCACCCCCCAGCTATGGTACTGCCTGGCGTTCTATCCGACCCTATGCTTCTTTTTTCCAAACTTATTTCAGAGTAAAAGTGATAGGAGGCAAGCCGCGTGGACTTTGTCCCCCTTTCCCGTCCCTCTCTCTCTTCTGTTCATGCTTTGCCCCATTCCTCAGCCTGGCCAGTGAGGTTCTTGTTTCCTGACTCTGGGGACCTGTCAGGTGAAGATGATCAGGGCGGGGGAAGGGGAGGGATGAGGGAAGTGGGGGTGGCAGGGCAGCAGCGGCAGGGAGGGCATTTTCCCAGCAGCATTAAGGAACCATGTGGGGCCATAAGACTGGGAACACCCTCCCTGGAGAATCCTGTTCCTTTACAACCAGCTCCGGGCCTCTTATCTCTCCAGCTAAGATTAAGTGGGCCTCCCCATTAATATCTGCTTTCTAGGATAATGCTCTCTCTATAAGCCCCCATCTCCCAGGTGTTGAAAGACTTTTACAGATGTTTGCAGATATTATCTTGCCTTTCCCTTTGTAAACCTACACGCAGATTATCCTTACCTTCCTCTTCCTCCCCCTCCTCATTATCATTTCCCGAATTATTCTTTCTGGGAAAAGGAGTTTGACAGATGGAAAGGGATGAGGCAAGAGAGAGGGTGATAGACTACACAGAGGTCATAGGGCAAAACGGAGAAGGGACATATGGCCCTGAGGCCAGAGTTACAGGACCCTGAGGGGTGTGTGGGTGCATGAGCCTGGGTGTCCACAGGTATGTAGGCCCCAGTTTTCACCCCCCACTCAAATCTACCCTGAACATAGCTTCCAGGTAAGGACTCTTGGTGCACTGGTATGGATACATCACGTGGGCACACACACACACACACACACACACACACACACACACATACAATACCTACAATAGCTCCTCTGTGCCTATGGCCTAGAGTTGTGAGATTCATAGACCATCAGAGTTGGAAGAGAAGTCAAAGATCCCCTAGGTCAACTGCTTCATTACCAAAAGAAGGACATTGACTTTCCCAAGATGGTGCAGTGACTTGAACTATGTTCTCATGAATCTAAGTCCCATGATCATTCAGCGGCACTCATGTTCTCTCCTTACTCTCCTTAGTATGGCTTTCAAGCCCTCCCCAATCTTTCCATTCTTAGCTCCTCCTTGTATGCTCTTCTCCAGAAGTGTCTTCTCACGTCTTTTCAAGGCCACAGCTGACCCTGAACCAGATTAAAATGTAATTGGGAAATGTTTAATAAATAAATAAAAATACAACATAGATAATGTTAATTTGTGGTTTTCTAAGTCAACATACATTCACAAGAACCTATTCTCTTTGCCTTTGACAATCTATACTCAAGCCAAATGGAAAGCTAGGTGGTACAGTAGGTAGAGTCCTGAACCTGGAGTCAGAAAAACTCATTTTCATGAGTTCAAATCTGGCACAGACACTTAGTAGCCATGTGACCTTGGGCAAATCATTTAGCCCTGTTTGCTTCAGTTTCCTCATTTGTAAAATGAGCTGGAGAAGGAAATGGCAAACTACTAATTGTATGATGCTGGGCAAGTCACTTAACCCCATTTGCCTCAGTTTCCTCATTTGCAAAATGAGCTGGAGAAGGAAATGGCAAACTACTCCAGTGTCTTTGCCAAGAAAACCCCAAATGAGGTCACAAGAAGTTGGACAATTGAACAACAACTCAAGCCAAATAGACCATTCATCACCAGCCCTGCCAATCCAACTCTCCCCTTCAGTGGCACCTTTGTTTACCTACTCTCCCATACCTCAACACAAAGACTTATGAACTATTTCCAATTCTTTATGTCTCGACTCAGTTGCTCTCTCTCTTCTTCCATGAAGCTTTCCCTGGTGTCCTCATCTCCATGGTTGCCTTTGTCATCACCACAATCATTTTCAGTAAAGGTTGCCCTGAATCTCCCAGAAATGCTGCCTGACCAGATCAGAGGACATGAGAACTGGAAGAACCTTCAAGAACGTTTCACAGAAGAGGGTATTGGGGCCCACAGAGGCCTAAGGTCACAGAGGCAGAAAGTTGCAGACCTGAGCCCATGTCTTCAAACCCAGTGTTCCTTCTACCAGACCAGACTCCCTCCCTTCGCCATCTCATTCAGGTCCTCACTCATACCCTACACTTTTGACATTCCTATCTCTAATGCCGCCAAACCAAGAGACTCCCCAAAGACAGGAGCCGAGTGTCCCCCTCAGACCGTAGTCTTCCCTCCCTGCCTCAGACTAAGGACTTCCAGAAATCAGAAGGCCCTGCCCACTCAGAAGAGGGCCATCTTTTCCCAGAGCTTCTTCCTCTAAACCTCCCCTGACTGTAGTCAGGGAATCAGTCTGGGGTCTGGAGTACCTCACTTCCCAGAGAGGAGTACTCATAAGCTTTTTCTCCTTGCTACCCGGAGTCCTTTTACCTGCATTGCCAGGAAAGCTCAGCAGGATCTGTTATGGCTTTGCTGCTCCCTCCCAGTCCCTCTACCATACATAGAGCACCCTAGGCCTTTCCACAGAGTAGTAGCTGGCATCCATGCCATGGGGCTCAAACACCAAAGGAACCTTATGACCCATGGATAGTCATGGCCTCTGCCCATAAATGAGCTTCTTTCCTTATTTACATGCATGGTCCCACCGGTGTCTTTCCCCCTCCAGTTCAAAGCAGGAATGCCTGATGAAAGCAGGCTGTTTTAATGGGAAGAGCCCTCAATTTAAAGGTCATGGGGGAACTTTAAAGGCTACCTCATCCAACCCTTTCTCCCATTTTTACAAATGAGGAAACTGATGCCCAAATAGGGCAAGTGACTCAGTCAAGGTCACACATGTAATAAGTAGCAGAGCTGGGATTTGAACCCAGGTTCTCTGACTCCAGATCCAGAATTCTTCCCATCTCATGCTCATCCCTGCGTTTCACAAACTCTGAGCCCTGAAGGGAAGTCACTTCCATTCAGGTTCATTTCTTAAATATTTAATAACTGTTTACTATATACGAGGCATTGGAGAGATGAGGATGGACATGAAATGATTCCTGCCCTCGAGGAGCTTATGTTCTACCAAGTGTTTAGTGCAGTGACTGGCATATAGTAGGTGTTAAACAAGTTTTTATTGACTGACTGACTCCCCAGGTGGTGGCAGGGAGGGAGGGAGAGAGGAGGCATAGCACACATACATACATGTACCCAAAGGCAAAGGAGAAACACAGACTCAGTGCTCTTAGAATATTTGGGGAGGGAAGAGAACACCTGGGAAGGGGAGGAGGAGGGTAATCAGAGAGATTACCATGAGCACTTGAGCTGAGCCTTGGAAGAAGATAAAGATTCTGAGAGTAGGGAATAAACAGACATTCCAGGCGTGCTATACGGCTTCGTGCAAATGCAAGCTTGTGTTTGTTTGTCCTTCATTCTCGAAGAGGACCATGACATCAGGGAGATGATGAAATGACTCTCAGTTGACTTTGATTTGAGTGAGGGAGGGCTGAGGAGATGGAATGTGGAGTTCAGGGAACTGCTGGTAGGTCCAATTTGGCTGGAACAGAAAGTACATGACATAGGAGTCTTGGGAGATAGTCTGGAGATGCAGGATGGAACCATATTGTGTAAAACCTTAATTGCCAGGTTAAGGAGAATGTTTTGTTTTATGTTAGAGGCCATAGGGAGCCATTGGAGGTGTGTGAACAAGAGAGTAACATAGTCAGACCTATGCCTTAGGGAGATTATTTTGTTAGCTATTTGAAAAATGATTCATCAGGAAAGAGACTGAAGGCCAAGAAACTGTTATAATAGTCCAGGTGGGAGACATTAACAGCCTGAACTAGAGCAGGATACAAAGCAGGAGATAGACTCAAGAGAGGCTATAGAAGCAGAATCAACAGAATTTGATAATTGATTAGATTTGGGAGGTGAGGAAGATAGAGAATGAAAAGTCAAAGATGACTCTAAGGTTTCAAATTTGGGAAACCAAGATGGCAGCCAAACATCAGAAATTACGAAGTTTAGAGATAAGGTTATTTGGAGGTGGCAGAAGGAACATGAGCTCAGATTGGGGCAAGGATAAGTCTGAGATGCTGCCAGGCCTTTCAGGAGGAGATGCCCACCAGGCCCTGGCATTCAGAAAATATTGGAGCCAAATGTTGAATCACTTTCACGGAGCTGGTAATTAGATTCATGGGAGCAGATGACATCACCAAGAGAATCTAGATAAAGAGAAAAGACAAAGGCCCAGGAGAGAGCCATGGGGGACATCCAAGCTTGAAGAGTTGGGGGAGATGATGCCAAAGAGCCAACAAAGGAGACAGGGGTGGTCAGACAGACAGGAGAAATACCAAAAAAGAACAGCGTCATGGAAACCAAGGGAAGGAGGAGCGAGAGAAGGACCAAAACTTGCAGGAGGTTGAGGACTGAAAAGACACCATAAGATTTGTCAGTTCAGAGATTATTGGTCACCTTGGAGTAAGAAGTTTTAGTCTAGTGATTGGATTGGAAGTCAGACTGCGATGATGATGATGATGATGATTCTAGGACCACTTGTCTCTGACCTCCATTGAATAAGATAGGAATGAGTAGAGCATATAACAACAATGGAGGCAGCTAGGTGATATAGCACTGGGCGTGGAAACAGGGAGACTTGAGTTTGAACCCTGCTTCAGATACTTGCCAGATGTATGACTCTGCGCAAGTCACTTAGCCTCTGTTTACCTGGGTTTCCTCATTGAAAAATGGGGATACTAATAGTACTTACCTCTCAGGATTGTTGTGAAGATCAAATTAGATGGTATTTGTAAAGGGCTTTGCAAATCTCTAAGCCCTATGTTAATGCTAGCTAGCTGTTATAATAGTAATGATAACCCCCTCAAAGGCCACTCCGTGTTATGGTGGGGATAAAGTATGTGGCAAAGGAGGAGAACACCAGCAAAGACAGTGTACAATGGGGACTCTGTGTGCCTGAGATGCCTATGGTGCCTATGAAGGACTGTGAAGATTCCTATAGCACTTGTGAAGGCAGGAATCCTTAAGTGCTGGCTATTCGGGCTCTGAAGATACCACACATTGAGTTAGCACCCCGACAGTGTGATCTAACAATACCTGGGAACCTAAGAAACTATTGGAGTGTCATAGGACTGACTACAGGATGGCCCTCCTTAGATCTGCCATGATGATCAATGTGACAGTAAATTGAGGCATGCACTTTTGAGTTCTGATGCCACAAGAAGGGGAGCTATACCAAAACCATTCAGAAATACCAATACCCCACCTGTTGGAAATGCTTCAATGCAGGTGGCTCTGATTGTGAAATCTGGCAAATGACAAGTGAGCAGGAAATTGATGGAGGACATCCATGCTTTTATTATGTACCAGAACCACCCACAGCAAGACTGGGAGTAGATCTTACCAGTTATAGGCAAAGACTTTCTGCTACCTTTTGTCCACTGTATCCTCAGCTCCAAGTTACACAAAAACATATTTCGGATCAATGAAGGACGATTGTCATAGATAGCTTTGTTCCTAAATCCAAACCAGATGAAGTAAGAACAGAAACTGAGTAGTTACTTATATCCAGAGAAGCAAGGACTGAAGACAGCCTGAAAGTACTTGAAAATCTCTCTTGATCCAAACTCCAGAAACACTACGTAACAGTGAAATGGGTGGCAAAAATAATGCCAACGTCTCAAACTATTTTTGAAAAGGACACAGGCGTACTTAGAATGGAATTTTGAAAAACTCTTCTTGAATTTGACAGCAGGAATCCAACTAATAGACCAACTATACCAAACCAAAGTAATCTTTTAAAAGCAGTAATCATCATGAACAAATGTTCACCTACGATATTTGACAGAAAGTATAAAATTATTTCAGGACTCCTCACAATGGTACATGCTACCACTGGGAGGAGGGGGGAGGGAGAAATAAACATTTATGAGTGTCTGCTGTGTACCAGAGATGTCTTAAGCACTCTACAAATATTATTTAAGTTGGTCCTCCCAACAACTTGGAGAGGTAGATCTCTTATTATCACTCCTGTTTTACAGGTGAAGAAACTGAAGCAAAGTGACTTACCCAAAGTCACATTGCTAGGAAGCGCCAGAGACGGGAGTCTTTCTGATGCTAGGCCTACCAGTCTATCCACTGTGACACCAAGCTGCTTGTTAAGTAAGGATTTTAAGTGGAACAGTGGCACTATCTAGCAATATTCCTAAGGAAAGGCATCCAATCTCACCAAGGTCAAAGGGGCTTGAGAAAATGATCAAAGACCTTCAGAAAGACACATGAAGATTATATCAATCTCCAGCCAGCACACATGGCAGGAAACCTGGATACCATATTGCTTGATTAAAGGCAGCGAAACGAGGTTCATAGAATGGAATCCAAAAAGCAAAGTATATCAGAAACCCTTGATCCCCTTAATCAAGGATTGAAAGAGAGGGCCTCAAAGCTAAGGTGAGGGAAGAAGTCAAAGCAGCGCAAAGACCAAAAGAAATAATTCCCCTTCGATTAAAAATTAAAGCAGCTTTAGAGGCAAAGGAGTTAAAGAAGAAAGAGAACTTCTGAAGGAAAAAAAGACGTGGAAATACTCGAGTGGTCAATATAGTTGGAAGAACTCCAACACAACAGAAACACAAGTTAGATCAAACAGGAAACAGAAAGCCTTGGTACCATTAATATAATGAAAGACAGAACACCACGCAAGGTGATTGAAATTCTAGCTTCACTACAAAACTGGAAGGCAGTAGGTCCAGATAAATTCCACCCTTTCTGGCTCAAATACTTCATAGTGGTGCATAAATTACTGTCAAAGCATTTTAGCAGTTTCTGAACTCATACAAACTTAATTCCATCTGCCTTTATGGAGGTGCCACATAGTTATCCACAAAATTGAGAACACCTATGGGCCCTCCAAATATAGGCCAATTATGTCTTTGCATTTGGACCAAAGAGACCCCACTCGGGGAAGCTAGGTGGCACAGTGAGTAGAGCACTGGCCCTGGAGTCAGGAGGACCTGAGTTCAAATCCAGCCTCAGATACTTGACACATGTACTAGCTGTGTGACCTTGGGCAAGTCACTTAACCCCAATTGCCCTGCCAAAAAAAAAACAAACAAAGAGACCCCACTCCAAAAAGCAGGAAGAAAGGCTGACAGCAGGTTTACGTCACTGACTTTGTCAAATGTCAGAAATTAAAACCATGTGAGAACAGGACAAGGTATACTTCATCCCTGTTGTTCCATCTGCTCCTGAAGACATCCCAAAGATGCTTTCAGTGAGTCTACAAAAGATGAGCTTCTGCCCAATACTCTTACCCAATTACAAAAATGGGCATTTTCTCTATCTCTGTGACAGTCCACAGAACTTTAAATATTAAAGCATCCTAGAAGGACGGCAACCTGTCCCTGGATCATTTCTATCTGAAAGTCAACAAAAAAGATAAAAACAGAATACCATGAATGGGTGGTGATGGGATGGTGGTGGTGATGATGATGATGATGATGATGATGAGAGGCTTCAGGGCATAATGGGTGGAGAGCTGGCTGTGGAATAAAGAAAACAGGTTCAAGTTCCACTCATGCCACATTGACTATGTGGACCCTAGACAAGTCACTTAACTTCTTGGGGACCAAAACAATTCTCCAAGCCTGTAAGTTGCAAAGAAGATGCTGACTTGTGTTGGTAGAGGAATTTCCTCACTGGGAACTCCCTACAAAGATGAAATCATAGGTCCAGCCAAACATTAATCGATTGTCTGTACAATATCGATCGATCAATTGACTGATTGATTGACGGGGCAACTAGATGAGGCAATAGACAGAGTGCCGGGCCTAGAGTCAGGAAGACTCATCTTCCTGAGTTCAAGTCCAGCCTCAGACACTAACTAGCTGTGTGACAAAGAGTTGGAAACGACTGAAAATGACTAATAACAACAAAAGTATAATAGAAAGGGAGTGAGTGACTTAAGCAGGACCATTTCTATCTGAACCTCACCCAAAAAAGCTCAGAAGAAATAGGTGATCAAACATAACAACACACTTAGAGGATATTCTAAGTTTTCGAAGCACCTCTCATGTATTGTCTCATTTGTTGCTCATTTCCACAAGGTAATGGTATTTATTTATTAGGAACCTACCATGTGTCAGGCACTGTGCTAAGTGTTTTACAGATATCTCATTTGAGCCACAGGATAACCCTAGGAAGTAAATACCACTGTTATTTCTGTTTCACAATTGAGGAAACTGTGGCAAATAGGCGAAATGATTGGCCCAAGGTCACACAGCTAATAAGTGTCTGAGGCTAGATTTGAACTCGGGTTTGCCTAGCCCCAGGTCCAGTGCCCTATCCACTGAGCCACTTAGCTACGGGGTTACAATAGGCTGAGAAATGAATATGAGGTGAAGAAGTAGAGTCATTGAGTGTATTGCAAGCTCTTTTCTGGGAATTTGGCAGTGAAAGAGAGAACAGCTAAGGTGTAATAACTTGAAAGTAAAATGATTATTAAAGCAGCCCTAAAGCAAGGCTCTTCTGCCCCCCTAGGTCTCCTCTGCTCAGGTCTGGCTTTTCTGGCTTTTCTGTCTCCCAGGGTCAAACTCTCTAAGTGCAGTGAACTTCCCTTCCTCAGTCATTAAGAAAGTCAATTAGATACCATCTGCTTCTAGCCCCTCTAACCCAGACAGGCTCCCTCCTCTCCTTCAGCCCAGCACACAACAGTGGGGAAGGGGCTGGACTGGTATTTAGATGATCTGACACTGGATCCTAACTGTTCCATAACAGCCGTATGACCTTGGGCAAGTCACGAAGCATCTCTAGGCTTCCGTTTCCTTGTGAGTTAAATGAGGGAGTTGGACAGGATGATCTATAAGGCGCCTTCTAGATTTAAATTTATGATCCTACCATTGCCTAAATTTTCAAATGTAATATAAAAAAATCAGCTGGGAGGTCTGGCCCTTAGAGAATGCTGGTCCAGGGGTTCTTAACCTATGTTTGTGTCTCCGACCCCTGGGCAGTGTCTGGTGAACCCTAAGGACCCTTCTCAGAGTCATGTTGTTAAATGTAGAAAGAAAAAGACAAAGAATTACAAAAGAAATCAATTATATTGAAATGTAGTCATCAAAATATAAAAAAGAAGACCGATCAAGTAACAGCAAGTTTATGAGCCCCTGGTTAAGAACCTCTGGGATTCTGACCCAAATCCCTCATTTAATAATAAAAGAAACTGAGGACTTGAGAGAAGAGCTGATTCTCCAAAGGTCAAATGGTGAGTTAGTGGCAGAGGTGGAACCTGAGCCCAAGTCACTTGACTTCAAATCCAGAGCATCTGGTGGTGTGCCATGATACTCTCTCTCTCTCTCTCTCTCTCTCTCTCTCTCTCTCTCTCTCTCTCTCTCTCTCTCTGGTGAACTCTGGAGGATGAAGATGCCGGGTGAAGTTGGGATGAGGACTTTATATTTGTACAGTGGTTTATAAGAAGGAAGGAGAGAAAGAAAGAAGGAAGGAAGGAAGGGAGGAAGGAAGGAAGGAAGGAATGAAGGAAGGAAGGAAAGAGGGAAGAAAGGGAGGAAGGAAGGAAGGAAGGAAGGAAGGAAGAAGGAAGGAAGGAAGGAAGGAAGGAAAGAGGGAAGAAAGGGGGGAAAGAGGGAAGAAAGGAAGGAAGGAAGGGAGGAAGGAGGAAGGAAGGAAAGGAGGAGGTAAGAAAGGAAGGAAGGAAGGAAGGAAGGGAGGAAGGAAGGAAGGAAGGAAGGAAGGAAGGAAGGAAGGAAGGGAGGGAGGGAGGGAGGGAGGGAGGGAGGAAATGGAGGCTCCAAGAAACTCAGCAATGAAATAAAGGGAAAAGAGTTTGTAGAGGGATTTTCTGTAGTGGTCAGTCTGAGCAGTGGTGGACAAACCAGGATAAGGAGTCCCCAGGTACTGAGGGAAATTCCAGAATGAGAGCATATGATTTTAAAGTCCAGCAGGCAAGGATCAGGGCCAGGAAGCTGGTCTGAACCCCTTCACCAAATGGAAGCTCACCAATGAGAGAAGAGGCCAGGCCTTACAGTTCACAAACAACCCCAGACTAGTCACTGAAACAAAGACCCACCATTGAGTTCATTGAAGTAAATTCCTTTATGCGCCAAGTGCTAGAAGCTGTCAGCTACGAAGGCCATAGAATTTTGAGCTGGAAGTGGGATTGGAGTCATCCAGTGTAAGCCCTCATTTTCCAGCAGAGGAAACTGAGGCCCGGGGAGCAGAAGGCCTTCCTCCTCAAGGTCACACAGGTAGTAAATGGCCAAGCTGGGATTCCACTCCAGGTCCTTGGACTCCAAGGCCAGGGCTCTCCTCCTGCACCAGCTGCCCCTTCCTCTTTCTGCTGCCTGGGACAGAGGTGATCACAGAAAGGTCACCCAGCTGGTGGGATGCTTTGGAATGTGTTGCTCAATACTGATGTCAAGATCTCACTTGTGTCTAGACAGAATTACGAAGGTTAAGCTGTTGCTGCCCTCCCAAACAGTCAATCAGATTCTTCCTCCAAAATACAACAGAGATGACTATTAGATTATCTGTGGTTATCTGTAGCCAAGATTTTCTCTGCCTCACCCCCCCCCCACCCCCGCTCTCCTTATGTTGGTGTGGACAACAGAGGAATACCAAAGAGACAAAGACAGGGAGAACTTGGATCTGGGATTGTTCTTTCTTCCTCTTGTCTCCCCCTACCTCACCTTCTCCCTAGTGGAGAAAGGCCAGGATAGTTCCTCTTTTGCAAAAAAAAAAAAAAAAAAAGGAAACTAAGTCCCAGAGAGGTTTTGGTGCTTGACCAAGATGATGCAGAATGTTAGATGGAAAGTCAGAACTCTGGGGTCCCCTACCTTCCTGATTCCCCTGTCACCCCACCCCCACATAAGTGGGGGACCTTCATAAAGATCTGGGTGCAAGCACCAGCTCTTCAGTGATTATGTAACTCCACATGAGTCCTTTCTCTTTTATGGACCTATAGATATGATCATATGTCTGCAAATAACATGTCAACACTACTCAAACACCTACAGTGACACCCTTTGCCCTCCTGTCATTCCAGCCTCTGTGTATATTACTCCCCTCCACACATGACCAAACTGACCTTATACTGCTTGTATCTTACACAGAGCATTCACCTCCTCTCTCCAGCCTCTGCACTGGTCACGCCTCTGTGCTTATCATGCAGCTCCCTCCTCATGTCCACATCTGAGAATCCCTAGCCTCCTCCCAAGCTGAGCCCAAGCCTCACCTTGGACATGAAGCCCTTCCTGAGGTTCCCTCTCACCAAGCCTTCCCTCTCAGTAGTTTGCATGCAGGTAAACATGGACACGTAGTCTCCCCTCACTATAATTTTGTAAACCCCTTGGAGGCACGGGTTATTTTGGTGCCTAGTCCAGTGCCTGGCACATAGCTGGTGCTTAATAAATGCTTGATTTATAGATTGATATCAGAGACACACAGAGGTAGAGCCACAGAGACTGAAATGAGACAGAGAGAGAGAGAGAGAGAGAGAGAGAGAGAGAGAGAGGAGAGAGGAGAGAGGAGAGAAGAAGAAGAGGACAGAGAGAGAACAGGGAACAGGGAGGGAGGGGGAGGGAGAGACAGAGAAGAGGAGAGGGGAGAGGGAGAGAGGGAAAGAGGAAGAAGATGACAGAGAGAGAAAAGAGAACAGAGAGAGAGAGGAGAGGGGAGGAAGAGAGAGATGGAGGGAAAAGGAGAGGGAGGAAGAAGACGAAGGAGAGAGAGAGGGAGTGATAGGGAGAGAAAAAGAGGATGAGAGAAAAAAAGGGAGGGGGGAGAGAGAGAGAGAGAGAGAGAGAGAGAGAGAGAGAGAGAGAGAGGGTGTGTCCTGTCCTGGCCAACAAGGTCCAGCAGATGGGGATAGTGGCCAGGAAAGGCCAGAGGCTCAAACACCAAATTGTTCTATAGGAAGGAGAACAAGGTGGTCATCAATAAAGGATGTGTCTCTGCACCATGGGCCTGACTCAACCACATCAGTTTCCTGGGCTCTTCTGGATGAATCCAGCAAACTTTGCCCTCTAGCACAGGTATTCCTCCAGTAATTACTAATAGACTGTTTTCTAACCCTTGCCTCGAGGTCTCAAACCCCCTGACCTTTCTGCCTCCTAAGCCTGCTTGGCTGTTGGTTACAGAGATTTACTGTCCTTGTTCCCAAATTACTTTGACCCATTTCTCCTGTTACTGTCACCATAACTGAAAGCCTAAGTCTGATATCTGTTTCTTCTTTCCTATCTTAGCCCTGTAACAATACATTCCAGACCACAAAAAAAATGTTTTCTGAGATTTATTCACAAGAAAAAAGAGAAAATACAGATCCATAAATGATAGGTTACTCTAATGATAACATGTTGAAGAGTCAGCAGGGAACTCCCTCTACCAAAGCAGATCTGGAATCCACCTCTAACTCGGTAGACAAGTTCTAGGGAGAGGGCTGCCCAAGGCTCAGAGAGCATAAGTGAGTTAGTGAGCATGGCCACATAGCTAAGAAGAGTCAGAGTGGAGATCTGAACTAAGATTCTTGACCTGCCCTGAACTCTTACCATTATTCATACTGCCTCTTAATAATAAGGAGGTATGATGTAATGGCCAAGGCCTAGCCTTGGAGTAAGGAAAACCTGGGTTCAAATCCCAATGCTGCTGCCTCCCACAAATACTAACAGTCTGGTGTAGTCACTTAATCTCTCAGCGTCTCTAATACCCTTAAGCTGCAGGGCAACTGTTGATTGAAAAAAGAAATTTCTGCAGGAGAAATTCTCTACACCATTAAAATTGCACGTTCAGATAAAAACAAACAAATAAATAAACACACCTGGCAGAAATTAGGTGTAAACTAACATCTTACACCATATGCCGCAATAAACTCAAGATGGGTATGTGATCTAACTGTTAAAAGTCATGCCCTGTAAAAAAATGAGAAGAAAACTAGATAAGGTACCATCCACAGAGATGACTAGGCAAAGAATTCTTAACCAAACAAGGAACAGAGGTGATCACAAAAGATAAAATAATTTTATAAATTTAATAAATAAATAATAAATAAAATTATTTTATAATTTTATAAAATTTTTAAAACTTTTGCATAAACACAATTAACACAACCAGGATAATGAGAGAAACAATCAAATGAGAAGAAAATTGTTGCGTTAAACATTTCTGATAAGGGCCTGATACCCAAGATATATAGGTAAAAGATTATAAAATTAAAAGCCATTCCCCAGCATGCAAGTGGTCAGAGGACTTGAACAGTCATCCACAGCATAACAAGAACCCCCTCTGGGTAACTACTATGGGCAATATACCTATGAATAGAGGTACTCCTACTGTGCTAGTTCACTTGATACCACCAATGTGGTTCCTATTAATAATCAGCCAATAGACTCAATTATTTGATTAAAAAAAAGGCATTTACTAAAATGGGGCAGGTAGGTGGTACAGTGGATAGAGCACCAGGCCTGGAATCTGGAAGACTCAACCTCCTGAGTATAAATCCAGCCTCAAACACCCTGGGTAAGTCACTTAACCTTGTTTGCCTCAGTTTCCTCTTCTGTAAAATGAGATGAAGAAGGAAATGACAAAGCCACTCTAGTATCTTTGCCAAGAAAACCCCAAATGGGGGCACAAAGAGTTGGGCATAACAACAAATTTATTGAGATGGTATAGAATAGTTGGTACAAAATATTCTGTCCCAAACCTGGGGAGTATTCTCCCACAAAACACTCAGAGTCCGTAAGAAGAATGGACTCAACCTTGGTATACAGTGATAGTGAGACAAAGGCATAGGATATATGTCTGACAAATTCCTGGTACCTCATGGCCTGGAAGTCTGTTCTGTCTCTGTAGAGTCTTCACATGGCTCCCTTGGGTGCAGCATCTCTACTGGGTTGGCCACTCAGTGTGACTCCCAGGGCATGCTCCTTTCTTGGGTCCATAGCTAGTTGCTCTCTTGGAGATGAGGAGTCATACTCATTGGAGCTGCTTCCTCCCTGGGGTCACTATAATTCCATATCTGTATCTGTCCTCAAGGCATGAATCTCTGAGCTCAGCCAGATGGGCCTACTGGTGTAGTAGCTACAATGACATGGCTGAGTTTTTTTTTGGGGGGGGGAAGGGTTAGGAGAGAAAGCCCCTCCCTCTTAACTGCTTTGTACTACAGGTAAGGGTGTTGCCTGAATAAATAATTTTCTAGTCAGGACTTTTCAACTTTTTAATTACAGCTTCTGAAATTCATCCAACCGTATTTAAAGCCCCCAAGGATATAGGTTGGTTGTTCAATCAACCAATCATAATATTCTCTTCTTGACCCAATCAAAGAGGTTCAAACTCCATAAAAGGAGTACAAGTCATAGGCTCATCTTGTTTAGACACTAAAACCTCATCTTATGTGTCTGCATCAGCTGTAGAGGAGAGGTAATTTTCCCCCTACAGTAATAATAGGAGATTCACAGACCAAATAACCCCAAGGTTTCACCTGATCCCCACCAAAGTGGCACAGATGATAAAGGTTGAAGATAATCCATATTGGAGGGATTGTTCAAAGATGTGTACAACAGTGCATAGCTCATGGAGCTGTGAATTGATTCCACAAACAGTCCTCAAAAGAATTGCAAACTATTAATATCCCCGTGAATGACTGCCCTAAGTCGCTAATAATATGAGAAATGCAAATCAAAATAACTCTGAGGTTTTACATCACATCCAGAAAATTGCTAAAGACGATGAAAGATGGGAATAGTCAACATGGGTGGGATTGTAGAAACACGGGCACACTAATGTGCTGTTGGTGAAGCTGTGAATTGGTCCAATCACTCTGAAAAATAACTTAGAATTATTCAATGAAAGTGACAAAATGACCATCCCTTTGATCCAGAGATTCCACCGCTAGGAAGATACCCCATGGGGATCCATAATAAAAACAAAGACATTACACGCACCAAAATATTTACAGCAGAACTTTTTGTGGTAGCAAAGATCTAGAAACAAAGCAGTTACTCATTAATTGGGCCATGGCTAAATAAGCTGTGGTACACACATGTAATGAAATATTACTGTGCCATAAGAAATGATGTATGGGAGCAGCTAGCTGGCTCAGTGAGTAGAGCACTGGCCCTGGAAGCAGGAAGACCTGAGTTCAAATTCAGCATCAGACACTTGACACACTTACTAGCTGTGTTACCTTGGGCAAGTCACTTAACCCCAATTGCCCTGCCACCCCCCCCCAAAAAAAAGAAAAAAGAAAACTAGAAATGATGTATGTGATGAATACAGAAAAGCATGGAAAGACCTACATGAACTTCTACCAAGTGAAATGAGCAGAATGAGCAGGAAAAGAGCATACACAATGATGACCATGAGGTAAATGGAAGCACAAATGATTTACAATGATGTAAATGGAACAAGCACAAAATACCTGAACCTGAATGTTATGAAATTATAAAGAACAAGCTTGGCCCCAAAGAAGAGATATGAGAATGTACCTCCCCTACTTGTTTGTAGAGGTCGGGGACTATGGGTGTGGAACCCTGCATATAATGTCAAACTTTTTTGATGTGTTGGTTAGTTTTGCTAAACCGTCTCTTCCTCTTTTTTCATTTGCTGTATGGAATGGTTCTCTGGGTGGGGGAGGAGAGAAAGATACACTGGGAAATGTAGGAGATGTAAAAACAAAAGATAGCAATAATTTTTTTAATAAACACAATGGGTGGGACAGGAAAATAATTTGGAACTATAAATAACAAAATTGAAATTTTAAAAAGGTGAAATTTAATAAATGAATAAACAAACAAACAAACATGCTAGCTCCTGGATGAACAGTTTTCTAAGAATTCATCAACCATAAGTTTATTGAATATATATGCATATATACATGTGTGTATGTATGCATGTACATATGTATATATATACATTTATATATACACACACACATATATAACTAGCAAAAATACAAGACAATATGTGATGTGTCCAAAGTACCCTGAAAAGACCTTAGCCTAAAAAGACCAGGGTCTCCCATTGCATCCTGGGCCATCTCCAGTCATCCTGATGAATATCTGGCCACTGGACCCAGATGGCTCTGGAGGAGAATGTGAGGCTGGTGACCCTGCACAGCCCTCCCTCACTTAAATCCAAGTCAACTGCAAGTCATGTCATCATCTCCCTGATGTCATGGTCCTCTTCGAGAACAAAGGACTAACGCCACAGCCCCTAAGAGGTAGAAAAGGATGTATAGGAGGATTCGGAAGAGGGAAAGATCATTTCTGGCCTGGGTAAATGGGTATGATTTCATGGAAGAGGTATTTGAGCAGGTTTTTTGTCTAATTTAATAATCATCTGCTATAAGGTCCTTATAAACTCTGAGGATCCTTATCCTAACTCATACTGGTGACTTGATCCCTCACAAGGCTTTCTCTCCCTTCAGCATTCTGAGGATATCTCTTCAGGCTTGGGGTTACTCCCTAAGACCATCAGTTCTAACCCTGATTCTGGTATATTTTCCCGCGTGTTAAGCACCAGTGAGTGATCAGTGACCCCAGATTCATTTCATCAATTGTCACCAATTACCTTTTACAAAAGGAGGATAGAAGAAAGAGAATACAAATATTTTCCACCAACACCAGGGAGCATGTTTCCCCTGTACTGCCTCAGTCCTGGGGAAGAGTAGGCTCCAACTTGGCATGGCTTCCACCAAGCTTTAGCCCCATCAAGCTCACTTCTGAATGTGTTTTGCTTACAGTTGAGCTCTTCCCTCTTGTCATAGGCCTCTTGTCTATAGGGTCATTCCAGTGCTACTCTGGGCTCCAGGAGCTACTTGAGGTTGTGCTAGTGGACTAACTTGGACTTCAGCTCTCGAGCCTCCAGCAGCTCCCTCTCTTGACCTTTGAAAACTGAGGTCACGGCTTAGTATGTTCCATCTCCAGTACTCTCCCCTAAGGCATAAAATAATAGACGCAGCAGAGAAAAAGGTAGCAGTGGGGCCATGTGCTCACAGACGAAGCCCAGGGCCTTTCTGTAAGCAGTGAGGATTCTGGCCTCCTTGCACAAACAAAGCCAACAAGAAAAGGGAAAATGCCTTGCCTGCCATTAGTGCCTTTTAAATGTATGCTGGGTTCCAGCCCAGCAACCATGTCAAGGGCCCCTCTTCTTCATGTAGTATGAGGACTAGAGATTATACCTGTTTGTGCTCAAATCCAAGCAGACGTTGTATCAGAAAAGCACGCTTCACAGGCTCATAAAAATTGGGCTCATTGGCCAGTCCTCCCTCACACCAGGTCCTGTGTTACACACACACACACACACACACACTCCTCGCTCTTCAGGAGCTTACATTCTGCCTGCTATTTAAATGGAATTAAATAGTTGGGCTTTTTTATTTTAAATTCTGAATTTAATGAACACCAAAAAAAAAGAGAGAGAGAGAGAGAGAGAGAAAACAGTTCTGTACACAGAGTAGAATAGAAAGAGAAATATATATGAAAATACAAATCTCTATTAGTACGGCTTGCCTTTCCTTTTTAAGAAAATATAATAATATACAATAAATATATAATATATTCCTAATATAATAAATGCATAATATGAAAATAAACATGTAATATAATTATATATAATAGCCTGATGGATAAATATGATAGATTCATAAGTATATTTATATAAATATAACAAATATAGGCATAATAAATTCAACTTTACTTTTGAAGCTGTCTTCCTTGCTTGTGTTTCCCTTTGAACTTCCTTCTGTTTTTTTCTGCACATTAAAAAAATGCATCATTGACTCTCTTTTGTTTCTTTTCTTCTTTTTCTTTTTGGGGCAACACTATCCGTAACACTCCAAAAAAGGAAAAACCCAATACTTGTAACAAATAAGCATTGTCCAACTAAGTAACACCCCACCCCACCCCAGATCACTGCCTTGTCATGGCAGAAGGGCTTGCATAGTTCAATGAAACCATAAGCTATGTCGCACAGGGTTACCCAAGACAGACAGGTCATAGTGGAGAGTTCTCACAAAAAGTGATCCACTGGAGAAAGAAACAGCAAAACACTCTGGTATCTTTGCCAAGAAAACCCAAATACTGAAGCCGAAGCTTAACTACTTTAATAAGAAGATGGGATTCATTGGAAAATACTCTGATGTTGGGAAAGATTGAAGGCAAAAGGAAATGGGGATGGCAGAAGATGAGATGGATAGATGGTGTCATGGAAGCAATGAACATGAATTTGGACAGACTTAGAGAGACAGTGAAGAATAGAACGTCCTGGCATGCTATGGTCTGCAGGGTCACGAAGAGTCAGATACAACTGAACTAAACAACAAAAGCCGAACAAATCCACATATTTTCCATGTCTAAAAAATCTGTGCTTCATTCTCTGCATTGGGGCCATCATCCTAGCATTTCAGTAGGTGGGGAGCGCTAACAATCATTGGCCTCCTAGGATCATAGCTGGTCATTGCTTTGATCAGGGTCTGTCGCTTGTCCTTTAAATAGTGCTGTTACTGTATCAATTATTATGGTTCTGTTCACTTCATTCTATGTCAGCTCATACAAGTCCTCCCAGGTTTCTCCGAAACTGCCCCTTCATCATTTTTTATGGCATAACGCTACATTACGTTTATACATCAAGATTTGTTCAGTCATTTACCAACCGATTCCTGTAGTTTCCAGTTCCTTGTTATAACTAAAAGAGCTTCTATAAATATTCTTATACATCTGGATTTTTGAGCAGGATTTTGAAAGATGGAATCCCTATTAGAGGCAGAGATCGGAGAACACAAAAAGAAAGCAAGAGAGAAAGACATAGGTAAACCGAGGCAGAGACAGAAACACAGACTGTGAGCTTCAGTTTCCCCATTCATAAAATGGGGATAATACCTATGTAACTTTGGTTGCAGAATTATGAAGAAGGCACTTTGTAAGTCTTAAGGTAGTATGTGAGTTATTATTATTAAAGAAATAGAGCCAGAGAATGAGAGCCACATTTAGGAAAAGAGTTTAAAACAAAAATATAGGAGGGTGATACTCGAGAAAGGTCCACAGAAGAAGAAAAGATAGAACGTTCAGAGATTGGAATAGAGAAACAGGCAGAGAGACTGAAAGGGGATGAGAGATGTTAAGACTAAGAGACAGGATAGAGACTGAAAGGGGATGAGAGATGTTAAGACTAAGAGACAGGATAGAGACTGAAAGGGGATGAGAGATGTTAAGACTAAGAGACAGGATAGAGACAGAGACATAAATTACAGACTAAAAAGCAGACAGATATTCTGAAGCAGAGACACAGTGAGGCTAAGATGCAAACGAGATTGAGAAAACAGTGGCATCCTTCCCAGGTTCCCCCATCACCATGGAACGCGGACACCTCGAGCGCACACACACACACACACACACACACACACGCACACGCACACACACGCACACACACACACACACACACGCACCATCTTCTGGCTCCTCCCTCCAACGTCCTTAGCCTTGTTCCCCCACCCCCCATAATCCTTGGCCCAGAGTCTTCTCCCTGCCTTAATAAAGCACCCACGCCAGCCACTCACACAGGGATTGGTTTTCTTCCCCCTAGGTCTATGGTTTCAGCCCCTCACCTGGGAAGAATGGCCTCATTCAACTCCTGATGGGCAGCTGGGTCTGGCCCAGCACTGGGAGAATCAGACTTGCTTCTGGTTTCAAGGTGAGAGGGGGGCTTGGGGCCCAGAGAACCTCTCCTCCACCTTTTTCCACCAACTTCCAACATGAGCAGGATTCCTGGGTCCCAGGATCAAGGGAGACTATGGGAAACTAGCCAGTAAGGCTCAGCAGAAGCAGGCCAGAAAAGAAATTAGACAGTAGGTTTAAAAAAAAATACCATAGGGAAAAAAAGTCAAAAGAACTTAAAAGAAATTTGATGGCCAGTCCAAGAAAAAGCGTGTTGTCACACTGGACCGGGAGTCAGAGGTGGGCCTTTACTCAAGCTCTGCCACCCATGGGATGTACAACCTTAGGGGAAGCATGTTAACAACATGGGTCTCCATTTCCCCAGATGTAAAATGAGAGAGTTGGACTAGATTGTGTCTAAGGCCATTTTCAGCTCTGACATTGTATGTTCCAAAGAAAATAAAATTGACTGCTGCAAATACCATTTCTGATCTCTCTTTCCATGGTTTCCTTTCTTATGTTTTCATTCTTGGTCAGAAAATCATCTCAGATGGAAATACCATCCATCCATGCCTACTTCTCTGTTAGAAACAAGAGTGTGCTGGTAAAGGTTTAACAACCAGCTTGGTGGGAGGTGGGGCGGAATAGATTGTAGGCATGACACAGTTTTCAATTTAATTTGCATTATTAACTTTTTCTCCATCACTTTCTTAAGTCTAAACAATCAACAGAACGATAAACCAAGTCCTGATTGGCAGTCTTTGTGGATGTCCAAGGTATAAATTTTCACATTGAAAATTAATAATTGGCTGGAGCCAGACCTTAAGGGTTGGCTTTTGCAGGCCACTAGCCAAAGACTTCTCCTTCCTTTTTTTTTCTTCCACTGAAACAAGAGTGGTTAAGCAAAGAATTGGTGTGCTGTCCCTTGGGACCAGCGTGTCTCACCACCCCCATCCCCAGTAGAAGTAAGCTTCTTGAGGGCAGGGCCTTGCATAGTTCCTAGTAGTCAGTAGGAACACATTAAGTATTTGCTGAATTGATTTGAGTTCCCTTCCAGTTTTGACACTCTAACTTCCAAGTTCTGAGGGTCCCTTCCAGACCTGGTAGTCTACATTCTATAAATCACCAATTATAATGACCAGCCTGACTTGCTACCCCTGAGTTCTCTCGTCTGGGGCCAGTGAGACTCATCTCTATCCCTCTGACTCCACAACTCACTTCAGCCTAGGAACTCGTACTGTATCTGAACTTGAACTAGAAAATGAAGTCTCATTTGTCATTGGTGACCAAACCACGTATCGGATCCTACTCCTAGTCATTGCAGTCGTGTCTAAGCCTTCCTGATAATAATGGCTGACATTTGTAGAGCACCTTAATATTTGCACAGCATTGTACATAAATCGTCTCATTTGATCCTCATAACAACCAGGAGGTGGGATAAGTGCTGAAGGTATTATTATCCCCATTTTACAGGTGAGGAAACTAAGTAAAAGTGGATAAGGGATTTGCTCAGGGGTCACACAGCTAGTAAGTATCTGATATGAGATTCAAATCCAGGTCTTCAAATCCATTAGGCCACACTGCCTCCCTTCATTCCCAACCAGACACCCCTGTCGCTGCAAGATTGACGTCCTATTTCCTCATCTCACCTAATCCTCTTAGGGATGAGAGGTCTTAACACAGAATCTTTTGAGCTGAAAGAGATCTTTGAGTTCACCTAATCTAGCAACCCTCCTGTTACAGAGTCAGCAATCAAGGCTGAATTTGACTTAGCTACTTATTACCTGTGGGACTGTGGATAAATTATTCTCTCTCTGTGGGACTCAGTTTACTCAACTGTTAAAAAAAGTGTAATCCTTCCTTATCTTACAGGGGTGTTGTGAGAGAAATGCATTGTAAAATTTATAGTTCTATAGAAGTGGTGGATATTATTTGATATATTTCACAACATTATTCAACTCACGTCTATCACCCTAGTTCAGACCCTTATCACCTCTCACCTAGCTGGACTGTTGTAATGGTCCAACCAGTTTCTGTGCCTCCTGTCTCCAGCCTCACATGCTACTCAAATGAACTCCCTTAAGCATCTCTCTGCTCACCTCACTCCTCTGCTCAGGACCCTTCAGAAGCTCCCCACTGAGTTAAATGTAAACCCCCAGATCCCGGCATTCAAGGCCTTCCATAATCTGGCTCTGTTGATGAAAGCTCCTTGTCAAGCTTTGTTGTTTGTCCTTTGTTTTCAAAGAGGACCAAAGACATCATGGGTGACTCATGGGTCAATTGGATATAAGTGAGGGAGAATCGCACAAAGTCGTCGGCCTCACTAAGTCCAATGGCAAGACAAAAGTCAAGATGACTGGTAATGGCCCAGGATGCAGCGGATGACCTTGGTGCCTTCTATATCTGACCAGGCTCTACACAGTGCTCCATAAAACCTGCTTCAGCCTCCACCCTGGCCATTGGGACAAATTGTTCTCATCTGCCCATTCTTCAGGGGAAAGTCTTCACATGCTAGTGGTAGACATCTCCCTGATTCACTAACAGGTCTTAGACCTGTAGATTACCCTCAACCTACATTAGCTCTCCGGCCAAGATGGTTTTACCAGGGTGTGGCATGCTCCAGATCCTTGGAGCCACAGGTGAGAGTTGAGTGCTAGGTGGACGCCAAAGGTGGATGAGCGGTCCTGAAAAGGGCTCAGCCGTCTCACACACCAGACTGCTAGTCTTCCTTGAACCCCCCATACACCTTATCTCATACCACTCCCCTGGAGGTATTTTAGGGTCCGGCCAAGCTGGCCCTTTTCTATGTGTAGCAGTTAGTAGAACATGGGACCCGATGTCAGGGAGTCCCAAGTTCAGATCTGACCTCAGACACTTACTGGTTGTGTGAGTTGCTTAACATCTCTGCGCCTCAGTTTCCTCACCTGCAAAACAGGCGTACTAACAGCGCCATCCCTCAGAGTTTGTCTGAGGGTGTTATAATGAAATAATATTTTCAAAATGCTTTGCAAACCATGAAAAAATGCTAGCTATTTTCTATCTCCATCCTGAAGTCTACCATTTCTATATCCTTGCTTATACTATCTCCCATTCCTAGAATGGATTCTCTCCATCTGCTACCCACTCCATGCCCGACTGTTGACTTCAAGGCCCAGATCCAGAGCTACCTTCCCCATGAAGCATTCTCTGATCATCACTGGGTAAAAGTGACCTCCCATGCCTTTCAATTCTCTTAGCCCTTTGCCAGGACCCCTCCTTTGCACTGATCTCTGTCTCCATTATATTGGAGTTATTTGTATTCTTGTCTATCAAGTGGTACTCATCTGACTATTTACTTGTAAGTGCCTTGAGAACAATCTCTATGCCGTACTCTGTGTCACCAGTCCTAAATACATGGTCTTCTATGTGGTAGTTTCTAAATCAATGTGCTCAGCTGAACTGAACAGAATCAAATTGATTTAAATTGAATCCTGGCCTGCCTGAGCCTGGGCTATGACATAGTTCCTAGGCATGTCTGTTTGCTAGGAAGCCAGGCAATCTATGAAAGGCAGAACACTGGCTGCTCTTCCATCACCTTTCAGCAGTACAACCTGTCAGTCCTTTTGGTTGGGTGCTGAATATCCCTGAGGCAGCTAGGTGGCGCAGTGGCTAGAGTGCTGCACCCGGATTCAGGAAAACCTGAGTTCAAATCCAACCTCAGGTACTCATTAGCTGTATGACTGAACAACAACCACCCTATCTCTGTGCCAGGTGTCTAAGTCCATCTCCCTGGCTTTTCCTTCTGTCTGCCCCCTCCATCCTAAAAAGGACTGAGCACCCAGGAATGATTTTGAACACAATTAAGATTACCAGACTCAGCTAAAATCCCACCAAGGAGCCTTTCCAGATCCAGTCTCTCCTTCCCCACACCCACCCAGGATCTTCCTTCTGGGATTGCCTACCATCTACTCTGACTATATCTTATGCTCACATATTTATTTACATGCTGTTTTGCTCAATAGAATGTGAGCTCCCTGAGGGCAGGGGCTGTTTTTGCCTTTCTTTGCATCCTTAACACTTTAGCACAACACCTGGCACACAGTAGGTGCTTAATAAATGTGTATTGATTGATTATATGCATATAGTTATTTACACATTGCTTCCCTCAATAGAACGTGAGCTCCCTGAGGGCAGGGGTTGTTTTTGTCTTTCTTTGCATCCTTAACACTTTGGCACAATGCCTGGCACACAGTAGGTGCTTAATAACAAATAACAAATGCTTGTCGACCGTAAGGAACTTGAGAGATCACCCATCCGAACAGTGTCATTTTACAAGGAAGAAACTGAGGCCTGGAGTGAGGGAAGAGGCTTGCTTAGAGCCACACAAGTGAGAAGCCACAGAGGGGAGATGTGAACCTGGGTCTTCTCTAAATCCAGTACTCTGCACTGATCGGATTAAATTCTGGAGGGATGAGAGTTTGAACCAAACGGCAAAGACATTTCGTGGAGGATGGCAAGGATTTGACTTCCTAGCCAAAAGTTTCTTTTTCTTTCTTGTCCCCTTCTCACACTTAAACATTTTAGAAAGTTTTCCAAAAACATTGCCTGCTACCGGAAATTTTCACCCAACAAGAATGTCTGAATCAGTTAGTAAGTAGCATGGTGCAACACAGTAAGAGGGAAAGAAAAAACACAGATATTCATTCAGTGCTTCAAGGTTAATAAGGCATTTTATAGACACAATCTCATTTAACCCCCCAACGACAGTAAAGGAGGAATGACAGAATCTGGTGAGGAGATTGAGGCTAAGAAAGATGAAGTTGCTTGTTGAGAGTCCGTACAGCCAGTCAGGATCAGAGGCAGGATTCAAACCGTGGTTGCTTGTGATTCCTGATCTCTTTCTACTACCCCAAACTGCTTCTCACCCAACTGCTTCAAGACTGGAGGAGAGGGGATGGGCATGAGGTATGAGGTAGTACAGTACACCTGGAAGTCAGGGTACCTGGGTTCAAGTCTCGGCTTCTGTAACTGTGCATGACCTTGAAGAAGGCACTCTTCCTTTCTGGGCCTCAAGTTCCCTGCTTGTAAAATGAGAGTGTTGGACTAGAAAATCTCTTAAGATCTCTTCCCATTCTGATAGCCTGTGTTTTATGTTCTAAGTTGCTTTACAGTTCTAAAAGTCCACATTCTAACAGCTCTTCTAGCTCAGACATCTCATGGCTTTAAAGTCTGTCACAGCTCTAAAACTTGTTAGGTAATTTGACCTCAGACTTCATCTATCCAACTCCCTCCTTTTACAGATAAATGTCAGAGAGGTGAAGTTATTTGTCCATGGTCACCCAGCTTGTTAATGGCAGAGCTTGGGGCTCAGACTGTCAATACTCTGCCCCTTCCTCAGAGGAACAGGAGATTCCTGGGAACTGGTGTAGTCTAGGAAGGCTTCAAGGAGGACAACTTTAAAGTATGATCAACTCATTTAATTTAATAAGTATTTATTAAGCACAAGCAAGGGTTCGTACAAAGACAAAATGGAAAACAGTCCCTGTCCTCAGGAAATTTACCTGTCCCTACATGTGAATGAGGCGGTTTGGGGTGAGACCACTTGGTTCTGGGAAGAATCATGGAACACTAGTATTGGAGCAGGAGGGCACCTAGCCTGCCCTATACATTTTCCTGGAGGAAGTTGAAGCCCAGAATGGGGAAGCGTCCCACAGTAAGTCAGTAGGGCTCAGCTACCTCTCAAACTCAAGTCTCCTCACTCCTAAGTGTCTTCCCAACGCACAGGTCTGACCACGTCACCCTCCCTACTCAATAAATTTCAATGGCTCCCTATGGCCTCCAAAATCAAACAAAATCCTGTTTGTCATTCAGAGCCCTTCAGAACCTAGGCCCCAACACCCACACCCCCACCTTTCCAGTCTTCTCATATCTTACATCTTCTCAAATATTCTTAGATCCAGTGACACCGGACTCATCGCTGTTTCATGAACAAGACACCCCATCTCTCAGCTATCAGCATGTTCACAGGCAGTGCCCGTACCTAGAATTCTCTCCTTCCTCATTTCACCCTCCAGACTTCCTTGGTTTCCTTCTAGGCCCAGTTAAAGTCCACCCTCTGCAGGAAGCCTTTCCCAATCCCCCTCACTTCTAGTGCATTTCCTTTGTGGATTATTTCCTATTTTTCCTACATACAGCTTGTTTGTACAGGCATATCTTGTGTTATTGCACTCTGTATACAGTGCATTTGGTTTTTTTTTTCTCTTCAGATTGAAGGTTTGTGGCAGCCCTGCATGGGGCAAGTCTATTGGTTCCAATTTTCCAACAGCACATGCTCACATAGCATCTCTGTGTCACATTTTAATAATTCTCACAATATTTCAACTTTTCATTATTTTTATTCTGTTATGGTGATTCAGGGGTCTTTGATGTTACTAATTGTTTGTGGGGGGCCACAAACCACACTCATATAAGACAGTGAACTTGATCAATAAATGCTGTGTGTGTTCTGACTGCTCTACTGAGGACTAGCCATTTCCATCTCTCTCCCTTTTCTCCAGCCTCCCTCTTCCATGAGATACAATCATGCTGTAATTAGGCCAATTAATAACCCTACAATGACCTCTAACTGTTGAAGTAGAAGCTTCTCTTCAAACAAAGAGCCAATCCACGCAGCAAAATTCATCGTTGTCTTATTTTAAGAAATTGCCACAGTCACCCCTGCCTTCAGCAGCCACCGTCCTGATCAGTCAGAAGCCATCAGCCTCAAGGCAAGACCCTCCACCAGCTAAAAGATTAAGACTTGATGAAGGCTCAGATGACAGTTAGCAAGTTTTTTTTTAGCAATAAATATTTTTAGCAATAATATTTTTAAATAAAGGCATGTACATTTTTAAGACATAATACTATTGCATACTTAATAAACTACTGTATAGTATAAATGTAACTTTTATAGGTACTGGAAAACCAAAAAATTCATGTGACTGGTTTTATTGTAATATTTGCTTTATTGCGTAGTCTAGAACCAAATGTGCCATATCTCTGAGGTATGATGTTATTTAGGTATTATCTTCCCCATTGGACTGTAAGGTCCCTCAGGGCAGGGACCATCTTTTGCCTTTCTTTGTATCCCCAGCACTTAGTACAGTACCTGGCACGATGCAGGCACTTAATAAATGCTTACTGACTGTCTGACCAGGTATACTCTATCACCCTAACTCCCAGACCTCCTCCAGGCCCATACCAACAAGTAAGACCTGTCCAAGGTCACACCACAGCTAGTGAGCCGTGGGTAGGTCCAGGACTCAAACCCATCCCAGAGGATTATGAGATCATAACTGCAGAGTTGGAAGGGGTACAACCAGGGCTACTTAACCTTTTATGTATGTGAGCCCTTTGGTAGTGTGGTGAGGCCTATGGCTCACTCCTCAAAATCGTGTTTTAAATGCATAAAATAAAATCAGAAGTTATAAAGAAAAGCAAAAGTTAGCAAAAATAAAAGTGTATTTTTTATCATCCAAGTTCCTGGATCCCCTGAATCTATCCAATGGACCCCAGTGTGTGGACTTGAGGTTAAATGCCTCTGATCTAACCCAACCCCCTCATTTTACAGATGTGGAAACTGAGGTTTAGAGGCTTGAAGTGAGTTGCTCACTAATGAATAGCAGAGGTGAAAATTGAACCCAGGTTCTCTGGACCCTAGTCCAGGGCTCTTTCCACTCTCCCACAGGCATCACTGGGGCCAGGGAGAAGCCGTGCCCTGGCCTTGGAATGGGGAGGCCGGTGGAGGGGTAGCAAGAGGTGGGGTCTCTGTCAGCCAGATGCCTGCCAGCCTAGCTGTGGGAGGCGTCAGACCTTCAGGGGCCAAACGGCCCAGCACCTGCTGAACCGGGAGGGTTCTGAACCCCCCTCAGACTTTGCCCAGTACCGTTTCTGAAAGCCTGGCCTTTGACAGACAAGCCAGACCTCCTTGTTTGGGTTTTCCTAACAGCTTAAGACAGCGGGGCCAGGCTTTATTATTGTAGCTGATCCGGCCCTTACAAACAAATTAAGTGCCTGGATTTGCTCCCTGAAAGGGAGAAAGCCCTGCCGGCCTCTTACCTCCATCCTCGCCCCCCCCCTCCTCCGGTCACAGCAGCTGTTGCAGGGTACTGAGAGTGGGGGAGGAGGACAAATGGCCAGGGGAGGAAGTCCCAGACACTGAGCCCAAGCTCTGGCTGCCCAGGCAAGGGGGCTCTGACTGGTTCCTTCCCAGGGACCCAAGTGTACCCCCATTTCACCATTGGATCCCCTACCCAGACTGTCCTTGAGACTCATCGCTGTGATTTAGTTAGCACGTTCACAGTACTGGGTGCCTTCCCTGAGCTTGCCACACAGTAAGAAGAGCGCAGAACTAAGAGTCTGGAGGACTGAGTTCAAGTCTCTAATCTAACATTATTAAGGAAAACAGCTAGCATTTAAGTTTGGGGTTTTCTTGGCAAAGATATTAGAGTGATTTGCCATTTCTTTCTCCAGATCATTTGACAGATGAGGAAACTGAGGCAAACAGGGTGAAATGACTTGTCCAGGGTCACACAGCTAGTGTCTAAGGCTAGATTTGAACTCAGGTCTTCCTGGTACTCTATACACTGCCTCACCTAACTGCCCCAGCATTTAGATTATTGTTGCTTAGTCAAATTCAGCCATGTCGGACCCTTCTCCACCCCTTCTGGGGTTTGCTTGGCAAAGACACTGGAGAAGTTTGCCATTTCCTTCTCCAGCTCATTTTGCAGAGGAGGAAACTGAGGGAAACAGGGTAAAGTGACTTGTCCAGGGTCACACAGCTAGCTTCTAAGGCTAGATTTGAACTCCGGTTCTTCTTGACTCCAGGTCTGGCACTCCATCCACTGCGCCACCCAGCTGCCCAGGGTTTAGATAGCATTTTGCTATCTGGGGAGTGATGGCCACCAAAACTAGAGCCATGCTGAAGCATGTCAGAGCTGGGAGGGGCCCTAAAGCATAGAACCCAGGTGTGAGAGCTGGGAGGGACTTTAGGACGTGGTCATTGTCATACAAGAGGCTTTGAAGTCAGGAGTTCGCGGTTTCAAATCCTGCTCTGTGGATGAATCTGAAGTCCTTGTCTATGCTCTTCTGGCATGGAATGGCAGGGCTGGAAACTGCATTTCATAGAGGAAAAACTGAGATCCAAAGAAAGGGAGGGAGGTCCTCAAAGTCACACAGGACGTTGGCTGCAGACTGGGATTCAAACCCAGGTCTCTTGACTCCAAATCTAGCCCTCAGAAATGAGATCCAGGAAGTACCATAGAGACAGGGAAGGGGACAGGTAAAAAGGAAGAGCCTTCCAGGTATGGAATCCTATAGAGCTGAGGCCTCAGTGTGATTCATGAATGCCAAGCTAAGGAGTTTGAGCTGGATCCTGTAGGCCCTAGGGAGCCCGTTCAGGTTTCGTGAGCAGGCCAGTGATGAGATCAGAGCACGGCATGAGGCAAAGCAATGTGGCAGTCGCGGCTTACAGATAAGCCTCATGGGAGAGAAAACCTAAGAGAGGAGGTAATGGTACAATTCTTTAGCCCTTCATAATCCTGTGGAGGGCTTTGTGATGCACATCCTGACCTCTGACCTGGGCTCCAGGCTACCCAATCAGCCTTTCTGTATATGTCAGATCCACGAGAGAGTAGAACACCAAACTGGTAGCTCAGAGACCTGGAATCTAATCCCAGCGGATTCACACATTCATCATACAGCCTTTAGAAGATCCTCTCCCACCTCTGGGTCTCAGTTCTACCAGTTATAGAATGGAGATAGTAAGACACTTCATATCAATCAATAGATAAAACACCAAGCCTTTAATAACAGCATAATATATGCCAGGCACCGTGTTAGATGCTGGGAAGAGAAAGACAAACTGAAACAGTCCTTACCCACAAGGAGATTATATTCTATCCGAGACACAGCACATATGCATGAATGCACCTATGGGTATGAGTCAACATGTATTTGTACATATGTGTATGTTATTGTTGGCTCAAAGAGCCATTTGCATAAGATTCTCCTCATTGGTAGAGACCGATTGATCATTCATCGCTTCTCATCTTCATGAAAGGAAGAGCTGGTAAACACTGGAGGGAAGAGAGATCTTGGTCTTCTGGCTTCCAGTTTCAAGAGGGAAGATTTCAGATTCTCTTCAGGTCTCTGAAGGGAGAAAAAGACTCGGGGAAGAAGCCAACGTGATCCTTCTTCCCAGAATCTGGGAAGCTGGAAGCCAAAAGACCAGGATCTCTCTTCTCTCCAGCTTTCACCAACTCTCCTCCTTGTGAAAAGAGCACCAAGGAATCCGTCTACATTTATGAGAAGAGCCTGATGCAAATGACCCTCTGAGCCAAGACTTTTACACACACACACACACACACACACCTGGATTCTATATGGACTTGTGAAAGAATGTTCCATAGATTTTGGGAAAGACGAGTTTTATACTATTATTGTTCAGTCGTTTCAGTCATGCCTGACTCTTCGTGACCCCATTTGAGGTTTTCTTAGCAGAGATACTGGAGGGGTTTGCCATTTCCTTCTCCAGCTCATTTATAGATGAGGCCCCTGAGGCAAATAAGGTTAAGTGACTTATCCAGGGTCACACAGCTAGTAAGAGTCTGAGGCTGGCTTTAAACTCATACTAACTATACTACTGTAGTAAATACCCCATTTCTTAAAAGCTAATAAAGCTGACTAATTGATAGCAACTGATAATCAATGGAAAGAAACACACCAGTGGGGGTTTATTAGCTATGTAGCATTAGAAAGCCACCTACCTGCCCTCTAGAAAGACCAAAACCTTGAGGAAAAATGTAGCAGCTGCCCCAGGCTGCCAGTGCAAGTAGAGGTTGGGACAAAAATCTCAGAGCACATTTATTATATACCACCACCACCCCATTCCTCATCCCAGTAGTCTGTAAGGTCTTTGAGAGGAGGAACTTCTTCATTTCTGTCTTTATACTCCCAATGCCTCTCATAGTGTCTCGAACACAGTAGACACCAAAAACATCTACAAATTAAAATTCATTGAAGACAGGATTTGTGTCCGGACTCTGCCTTTTACCTCTCATGTGACTATGAACAAATTAGGCTCAGTTTCCCCATCTATAAAATGAAAAGAATAATTCATCTACTTACCTACCTCATAGCATGGTTGTAAGGACCTAATCAAAATACAAATACTGAATGCTATGTTAATGTCAGCTGTTATTATATGATTCTGTGAGAATCAGCACCTCAAAGCCAAGAAGACTTGGGTTCAAGTCTGATACATATTGACTGTGTGACCCTGGACAATTCACTTAACTTCTCAGTGCTCTGAGCAACTCTCTAAGACAGTACGCTGCAGAGTGGGGTGGAAAGAACAAAAGACTTAGGGCCAGAAAAATCTGGGCCTCAGTTTACTCGTCTGCAAAACGAGAAAGTGAGTCCGGATCCTCTCTAAGGGCCCTTCTAGGATGGAATCCTACGATGCTCTGGATTCTACGATCCAATGTGAGTCCTGACTCAGCCCTTCCCTAGCTGTTTGAAAATCTCTTCCCCTCTCTGGACTTCAGTCTCTGTGCCCGTAAAATGAAGGGGCTGGACTGAGCAGAGCCCCGCATCTAGTATCCTGGCAGCCCTTGCCCACCCACAATCCCCAGCTCAACCCTCTCCCCTCCACCCCACTCCCCACATTCCCAACACATACACACACCAGGGTGAAATTCTCCAGCTCTGCTTCCTGCCTGTCAAGCTCAGGGCCATCGACCTGACCCGGGTTCCATACACTGGGGTTCCTTGGCCCAGAGCTCCTCAGCCTTGGAGATCTGACGCTGTTTCCCCTTCCCCCACCTCCCTCAGCGTCTGGGCTTGATGCTGCCTCTGACTCTGCATCCTCATAGTTTGTTTATCCACTATTTCCAATTATCCCCCAAATTTTTATCTGTATTTCCAGTGGAACAGACCCTGCATTTATGACCAAGAGGTTATAATTGAGATTTTGCCACTGGCTCTCACCACGGCCCTACATGTTTCTCAACCCCCCTGGGCCTCATTCTTCTTCTTTGTAAAATGAGAATGTAGTAGATGATATCTACCATGCCTTAGGATCCTAGATTGAGAGATAAAAGAAACTTTCCAGGTCAGCTAGTCCAAACCTCTTATTTTCCCCAATGAGAAAACCAAGGCCCAGAGAGGTTAACTAACTTGTCTGAGGTCAGGCAGTAAGTGACGGAGCTGGAATTTGCTACCTCCTACCCCTGTCACTTTGGACGAGTCAGTTCATCGTTATGTCTTTCCTGCTCTAATTCCTAGGACCCAGCCATCCCCTTCTACTCTGCTTAATTCCATCCTTCCTGGGACGTTTCCTATGCTTACCCTTTAGGAGTCCACCCAGGACTGAGCCTCTTCTTCTCATGTGGCCATAGATTGGGCAGGAGGTTCCTCTTTCCCCTCCTCTAAATGCCCTCCTCATAGAATCATAGATGCTCAGAGCTCGAAGGGACCTCAGATGTGTCCAGTCCCACCTACGTTCTAAGGTGACCGGCACAGATGCTCAGTGCCAGGTAGCCTCTTACCCCCTGAGGTATAGCAGCCACTTAGAAATCATTAATAAGGAGAATTCCTGTAAAACTGGGACAGTTCTCCAATATCATCTCCCTTACGGGGCTGCTGTGAGCCAAGGGCATTGCAGACTTAAATGCACTACACAGCGGTATAGACTGCTCATCTAGGACTCGGTGTCTTAATAATAAATTTAACATTCACTATATGGGTTAACAGACAGCTAGGTGTTGTAATGGATAGAGCCTTGGGCCTGGAAGACCTGAGTGTAAAACGCCTCAGACACTCACTAGCTGTGTGAACCCGGACAAGTCACTTAACCTCTTCCTGCCTCAGTTTCCTCATCTGTAAAACCAGGATGTTCATAGCACCATCCTTCAGGGTTGTGGTGAGAATAAAGCAAAATAACATTTGTAAAACATTTTGCAAAATGTAAAACGCTCTTGTTATTAGCTGTAACTCTGGGGTTCCCTCTTCTGACCCTTGGCTTCCTCCATTGCAAAAAAGGAAGCAATAATCCTTGCACTGTGTGCCTTATGGTCTTGCTAGACAAAGCATTTGAGGAATAATGGAAATAGATGTCTTACCCCAATCGAAAAACATGTTTAAAATTGTTTTAACATGTAATTGGGGGAAAGATAAAATATTATTTTGAAAAAGGAAAGAAAGAAAGAAATAGAAGTCTTCATTAGGGAGATCTATCGATATAGATCTATACACACATACATATGCATACAGACATGTGTAAAGATATTTGGGCCAGAATCTCACTCACCATTGAGAGATGGACAGGATGCCCCGCCGCCTCATCTTCTGGAGCTCTCCCTCCCCAACTACCACGCAGCATTTAAGATACATGCATATTTACTGTATGTTTTTGCTGCATATACATATATATATATATATATATACATATATGTATTTGTAGTCTCCCCTATTAGACTGTAAGGTTCTTTCAAGTAGGAATTGTTTCATGCTTTACACCAGCATACCCAGAGCAGTGTTTAGTAGCTATGATCGAAGGGACCTTAGAGATCATCAAGGTGCATTTCCTCATCTGACCTACGGGCAAGCTGAGGCCAGAGAAGGGAAATGACCCAGTGGGCCATGGGGCTCAGTAAGGGGAAGGGCCAGGATTCGAACCCAGCGGTGACTCTTTCCCCTTCTTGTCCCGATCACCTTTGGCTTTGAATCTCAGTCAATTAGGCACCTGCCATTTCTCATTCCCTATCCCCATCCCCACCCTAGGCAGATGGAAAATGGGAGGGGGAGGGAGAGACAGACAGACAGAGACACAGAGACAAAGAGACAGAGACAGAGAGAGACGGAGACAGAGAGAGACAGAGACAGAGAGAGACAGAGAGAGACAGAGACAGAGAGAGACAGAGACAGAGAGAGACAGAGAAAGAGAGAGACAGAGAAAGAGAGAGACAGAGACAGAGAGATGGTTGGAGATAAGAATAGTTCCCAGACTTAGTCCATGACCCATCAAGGCTTCTGACTACTATAATCAGAAGCTTTGAGCCAACTTTGGGCAAGCCTCCCCAGCAAACTCATGTATGCAATGAGTTAGTAGCCAGCATGGAAAGACATAGCTTGAAAAATTCAGAGACCTCTCTGAGATGTGGAAGAGATGAGGTTCCCCTTCCATGCAAAAGGAAAATGGGAGTCTAGTATAGAAACAACAGAGCCAGACTCAAATCCACAATCTTCCACCTCCCAACTACTCTAAAGAATTCTCCCCATATACCACCTTCTATAAGTATATAAAATGCGAGTGCTGGAAAGAACTTTAAAATGTAGAATGCTTGGGCTGTGAGGTTCCTTGGAATATAAAGCATAGAATGTCAGAGCTGAAAGACCCCTTAGAATAGAAAATGTCACGTCTGGGAGGGAACTTAGAATTCTCAATAGGGAAAGCCAGAGTTGAAGGAAACCTTAGAATTTAGAGCATAGGATGTTAAAGATGGGAAAGATCTCAGAGATCATCTAGTCAAGAGGGTCTTAACCTTTGTTGTGTGTGTGATGGACCCTTTTGGCAGTCTGTTGAAACCAATGGACTCATCATCAGAACAATGGTTTAAATTTTTTTAAATTCCATGTAAAAACAATTTTTAACATTCATTGTTTTTAAATTTCGAGCTCCAAATTCTCTCCCTCCCTCTCCCCTCTCCCCTTTCTTGAGAAGGCAGGAAGTTTGATATAGGTTATACATGTGCAAGCATGCAGAACCTAAAAAACAAGAAAAATAAAGAAAAAAAATTTTTAGAAAATTTTTAAAAAGTATGCTTCAATCTGCATTCAGCGCCATCATTTTTTTACTCTGGAGGCAAATAGCATTTTTCATCATGAGTCCTTCAGAATTGTCTTGCATCGTTGTATTGCTGAGAATAGCTAAGTCATTCACAAATGAAACAGTAAGGCAATCATGACAATATAGATGATAATTGTCCAAATGCCTATGTGGTTCTGTATCGCAAAGTATACGAGACTCTCCACATAGAAGGTAGAAGAAGTAAACCATTTATTCAGACACCAGAAAACCATATCTCATAACCAAATATTCAGCTCCCACAGCCAGTCAGTCCACTTCATCATAACAGCAAGGAACCCAAAACATTCAATGAGGAATGTCACAACATGGAGCCTCTTCATCCCAAAACCTCTCCGACCCCCTGCTGGGGTATTCCCCAAAACAAATTCAGAGTACAGCCAAGTCAGTCTGTTCAGTTCTAACAGTCACAAGGGTGGCCATTAGCAGCCATTAGTAGCCATAACATACTCATAATACAATATTGCTGTTACTACATGTAATATTCTAATTCTGCTCATTTCACTCTGCATCAGTTCATATAAGTCTTCCTAGGTTTTTCTGAAACCATCCTACTCATCATTTCTTATAGCACAATAGTACTCCATCACAGTCATATATTATAACTTGTTCAGCCATTCTCCGACTGATGGGCATCCCTTCAATTTCTGATAGAATAATGCTTTACAACACATCAAAGCAAACAAATTATGTTGAAATAAAGTTATCCAACAAAATTTAATTCACAGACCTCAGGTTAAAGTTGATTTAGTCCTACTCTCTCAATTTACAGATGGGGAAACTGAGGCCCAAAGAAGAAAAATGGTCTGTCCATATTGATGCAGTGAATTAGTAGCCAAGACTGGGAATAAAAATTAATTTCTTCACAACAACCTCATATGAAGTAAGTTCATTTTACAGATGAGGAAACAAGCCTAGAAAAGTTAAGGGTCTTGACTGGGGCCACTCACTAGCAAGTGGCAGAGTCAGGACTCGAGATCCTAGGATAAGAGATTTAGGACCAGAAGGGACTCTGGACTCTATCTACTCTCACTTTACAGATAAGAGACCTGAGGGCCAAAGGAGCTAAGTGACCTGTCGAAGGTCACTGGGGTTGTAAGTGGCCAGGCCATGAGTGGAGCCCACATCTTCCAGCTTTTCAATACATCATGCTTTCTATTCCAAAGATATTACATGAGGCAGTTTAGCGTAATGAGAAGCAGAGAACCAAGTAGAAAACTACGTAAACTGGTAAAATCTCGTCTCTCCATGCCTTCGTTTCCTCATCAGTAAAATGAGGGTATTATACTAAATGACCTCCTTCCAGCTTTAAGACCACTTATGATGATTCGATTGGCTAAAATCCTTCATTGCACATGTTGTGGTTGTTCAGGTGTTTCAGTTGTGTCCAGCTCTTCGTGGCCCCATTTGGGGTTTTCTTGATGAAGATACTGGACATTGCCATTTCCTTTTCCAGCTCATTTTACAGATGAGGATACCGAGTGAAGTGACTTGCCCAGGGTCACACAGCTAGTAAGCATCTGAGGCCAGGTTTGAACTCACGGAGATGAGTCTTCCTGACTCCAGACCTGGCACTTTATTCACTGTGCCACCCAGCTGCCTTCACTCCACTGGTCTCAGCTGTAAAAAGGAAGGAATCTCAAAGATCTTCAGATCAGATGATTGACTGGGCCAGAGATCTATCTCACTCTTAGATCTACATTCCTTTGAGGGTAATACACTTTCTCTTTTGAAATGCAAACACCCCCGAGGAGGGTGAAGGAGCCCTCTGCCTTCATACCTCAAGGCTAACTATGGAGACATCAGTGGGAAAGAGCCCAGGTCTGGAAGTCTTGAAATCGAAGGCATCCAAGGGGCAACATTTGGAATTCCGACTCTGTGACTTCGGGCTTCAGTTTCCTTATCCACAAAAATAAATCTACAAAAAAAAAAAAAAATCTGCAGTGAAATAGACAATCTCTAAAGTTATGATTTTACCTTCCTAGTCCTAACCCCAGCACTTGTGACCTGTGCAGCTCTGGGCAGGCCATTTCTCCTCATTAAGCCTCAATTTGCCCATCTTCAAAATGGGGGTGATAATTCTTATACTCTCCACTTCCCAGGACTGTTGTAAAGAGAGGGCTTTGCTGTCCCTTTAAGGGATAGAGAAACAAGAATTCTTTAGCTTAATTAGGTTAATGATGTTTTCCTCTGGTTATCTGCATGAGATGGGGCAGTGGGAATTCTGATGGAGGAAGAGACAGTGGAGGAGGGGTCATTTTGCAGGATGGGACTATCCAGAAAACAGATGCATGCTCTGGGCCTCTGGAGTGGGGGGGGGGGGGCGGGAAGGGGGGCAGGTTGCAGAGGGGACATGATAGGGTCCATGCAAAACGAACAAGGGCAAGCAGAGAAGATAAAGACAAACTTCATGTTTTTGCCATCTTGCCAGGGCCAAATCTGGCCCCTTTCCCCAGCTCTCCCTCCAGGAGGCCATGAATTTCCAAGGGCAGCAGAAAGACGGGTCTGGTGGGAGGAGGGTAGCTGGGTTCTCCAGTCTCTTCATTCTATGTACAAACACCATACACAAAAGCGGGGAGGGTGGTTAGGGAGGCAGTGTGTGTCTGCCCCCCTGCATTGGTCCTGTGGATTAGCTCCCTGAATTACTCTGCAATTTCACCCCCCTCCCCAAACTCTCAGACACCAAAAGACCAGGGGTCTTTTGGAAAGGAAGACCCTGGGGAAGGAGAAACGATCTCCCCCAGCCCTCCCTCACTGAGCCCTAAATCCTCTTGCCTCTTTTCATTAGAAAAGCAAGTGTGCTGAGGAGGGGGTGGTGACTTTGGAATGGTAAGTGACCTTTCCAGCTCTTTGGGTTCTATCACAATGGGCCCTCCCGCATTCCAAAGTGTCTCCTCTACTGGGTGAGCTGACTGGGAAAGGAGACCAGGACATAGTGAGATATATAAATAGAGAGAGAAGCAAATGGAAAGGGATATGGAAAAAGAACCACAGAAAGACTGAAGCACAGCAAGACAGAAAGAAACACACACACACACACACACACACACACACACACACACACGCAGATGGAGGCACAGGAAATCAGGTACACAGAGAGAGACACAAGGAGACAAAGACAATGGAAGATAGAGAAAAAACAAGAATGAGGAAGGAAGGAAGGAAAGAAGGAAGGAGGGAGGGAGGGAGAAGAAGGAAGGGAAGGGAAGGGAAGGAAAAGAAAATGTCATCCACTTCAATAGAATTAGGAGGCTTACAAATTGCTATTTTCCACAACAATGTCATGAGGTGGGTGGTACAAATATTATTAACCCTGTTTTGCAGAGGAGGAAACTGATGCCCGCCCAGTGGGGAAGTCACATACCAGTAGAGCTGGTGCTAGTAGAGACCTCCTTAAGTCTCCTGAATCCAAGTCCAGTGGCCACCTTTCAATCACAGCTCCTTTGCTTGCTTCTTTGCAATGTCCAAAGCACTCTGCCAACAATAACCTTGAGGGCTTAGTTGTGCCAGGATTACTACCCCCATTTTCCAGAAGAAAGAAACCTCTTTCAGCAGAGCTGCATACTTTGTGTCAGACCCAGGACTAGACCCCAGGTCGTGGGATTCCCCATTTGGGTCTACACAACATCGAAGACATGTCGGTTTCTTGGCCTGGGGTTGGACTCTCTGATGTCCCAGCTAATTTGTGGAAGAAATCAGAGCCACCTTCCTGCCTCGAAGCACCATCCTCCTGAAGTCAAGCTGGTTGATCCCTTCTTTGGGTCAGAATGACTGGAATCCAGTCGATGAGTCTCCCCCTCCTGGGTGGGTTGGCAAGAAAGCCACGGCTCAGGGCATCAGTGGGTCTCTCATTTATTTTCCCACCTGTGGTATAGAGGCCCATCCCAGCTCAGCCCAACTCTTAGTCATGGGAAACTACTAAAGAAAATAGGTTATTGGCAGAGGATGAAGGGCTCCGTTTATCCCCATCCCCCACACCACCAGATTCACTCTCTGATTCAAACGTATAGGGAAGACATATAAAGTGGGTGTTCTGTGAAATACAGCAGGTTGGATTAAAAAAAAAAGTACTGGCTGAGGTGGGTGGGATGAAATAAAGGAAAAGGGGGGGGGGGCAGTGCAGCTTATGAGGCTAAGACCCGCTTCTTACTCAGCACTAAATCCTGGCTGGGAAACTGCTTAGTTTATTGGATCATAAAATATAAAGCTGGAAATAACCTCATAGATCATCAAGTCCAAATTCTCCATTTCACAGGTCTAAAAACTGAGACCGAGAAAGAAATAACTTTCTCAAAGTCACAAACATAGTAACTGGAAGAACTAGGATTCTAATCCAGGTTTTTGATTAAAATCCTCTGGCATTCTAAACTCTTCATAACCTGCCTGCCTCCCTGGCCTTTCTAGTCTTCTTACCCCTTACCTGCAGATGTAGATGGGGGAAGCCCTCGGCGGGGATGAACCTAGTGACATGAGCCTCCTCAATGTTACTGCATCTTCTGAATCTGGATGTTTCGATGACTGTTCTCTCCCTCCTCATCTCCACTTCCTGACTTTCCCCATCCCTCTTAATTCTAGTACCTTCACCCTGCTGGTTATTTCCCACTTACCCTGTGGGCTTGTATATAGTTGTTGAAATGCTGTCTCCTCCATTAGACTGTGAGCTCCTTGAGGGAAGAGGCTGCCTTATGCCTTTCTTGGGCTCCTCAGTGCTTAGCACAGAGCCTGGCAGCACCACGATTTCAGTCACTCTGATTTCTAACCTCAGAATTATCCTTGATCAGTCCCTCTACCCAACATCTCTCATATCCACACCATTCCTTCCACTAGCAAGACCACAATCCTCAAGTTCAGACCCTTATCACTACTCCCCCAGACTATTGCTAACCCTTCATTGGTCCCCCTGCCTTCATTCTTCCTCTAATCCATCTTCATATAACTGCCAATATAATCTTGTTAAGGTTCAGCTGGGACCAATTCTCTCTCATCCTCAAAAACCATCTGCGGCTCCCTATTGCCCATATAAAATACCATCTCTCCAGCCTGGAATTTAATTTCTTCCACAATCTAGCTCCAACCCACCTTTTCACTCTTCTTTCACAGTACTCTACTTCCTACACTCTATTCCAGTCAAACTGGACTGGGAGCCATTTCCCCAAACTCAATATTCCACAGACTTCCTCTTTGCATATCTATAGGCATTCTCCCACAGCTGGAGTGCATTTCCTCCTCAGCTCAGTCTCTCACAATTCTTGTCTTTTTAAAAGTTCGGCTCAGGTACCACCTCTTCCATGAAGTCTTTCTTGGTGACCCCAGCTAACAATGCCCTCTCCCTCCTGAAGTGTGCCTAGAGTGCCTAGCCTGGGACACTGCTTACTTTGCATCGTGCTTGCCTGTGTAGAGGGTCTATCGCCTCAGTAGAATATAAACTTGAGCACATGAATCCTGCTACTTTTTCTACGTATACCGACCAGCTTACACAGCCATGCACTTTATTTTTTATCAATGTTGTTGAACTGTGTTTGCCCCTCATCCCTTGGTTCTTTTACCTTCACTCCAGGATTGCTAGAGACCCATCTTCTTCATGGTCCCCAAATTGTCCCCAAAACTCTATTCATTTACCCAGGGCCCTCAATCTTTCCAGCCACTACCTCTGAAGGAAGCATGGTATAGTAAAGAGAGTTGTGGATTTCAAGTCAGAAGACCCAGGTTTAACCCCCAATTCTGCTACAAGGTCCCTTGAACAACTCACAAGCTCTCTGATCTCAGTTTTCACAGATACAGAATTAGAGGCTTAGATTATACCATCTCACAGGCTTCTTCTAGCCCTCCATCTAGGATATTAGCTCTCCCCCATTCATGGCCAGTGCCAGCTCCCAAATGGGTAGCCCCAAGGATGCCCTGATATTTTACCTACATGCCACCAATCCTCCCTCTCCTCCCACTGCCACCAGTAACTACCTTCTGGTGTGAGGGACTCCGAGGCCCAGGAGAAGCTCCTCATTCCCCCCAGCCCAGCCTCCCTCTCAGCTGACTTTGAGATGTCATCTCACAGGCATCTCAGCTTCCGGTGGCCCAGCTGTCTCAAGGCAACCCCTTCTGAGCTGACTCAAGGTATGGATTGACCCTCAGTCCTTTCCCAGTGTCTCAGCCTCATAGACTCGAAGGGGCTTAGACAGCATTTGGTCCAAGAGCAGGAAACCTCTCCACAACTTCCCCGCCAAGTGTTTATCTAGCATCCCTTTTAAAGAAGTGATGATGGGAAGCTCACCACCTCCCAAAACTCAAGGTTTGGCTGATATCAAGTGTTTGCTTTGCTGTAACATTCCCCGAGTAAGTTCCAGGTCACTATGATGAGGAGCCGGAAGAGGATGTGGGTGAAGGCATGGCTATCGTGGGGATGATGGTGATAACAAGTTCACTTTTCTAATGACCTTTTGGAGTTGATCATTCAAGTTTCACAGGGTTATAGATTTAGAGCTGAAAGGGACCCATCAAATCTACTCCCCTATTTTACAGACGAGGAAATTGAGGCCCAGAGAGGTTAAGTGGTTTGCCCAGGGTCATACAGCCTAGTAAGTATCTAGGGCAGGACTTGAATCCAGTTCTTCTGGTCTCCAAGCCCAGACCTCTATCTATTATGCCACACTGTTTCTCCCCCATTTTATAGATTGGGAAAGAGAGGGTTAGGGAAATGGAGTAATGGAAGTAACAGAGAACTAGCCCATAGCTTGGAAATACTGCAGCTGGGATTTGAGCCAGACTTGGAGTCACAGGACCTGGGTTTGAATTTTGAGTCCATCATTGATCGCTTGTGCGATCTTAGGAAAATCTTTTCCCCTTTGGGGTTTCAGTTTCCTCATCTATGGAAAATAAAGGACTGAACTCGTAGGTCCTCCAAGGTCCTAGGCTTTGTGATCTCAGGACTCCAAATCCATCTGACCCTCCACCAGCCTGCTTCATGCCAAACCTCGGAGAGAAAGCATCGCCATTTCCCTCAGTCCATGAAATCACGTGGCAATGTTAAAAGGATTTTTTGCTGGTCTGTAAGTCATTGCAGGGCAGCAAGCGAGGGATACACCCACGGAGAAAGTGAAAAGTGACAAGATCACAGTTCAAAGTCTTATAAACTGAATATGCCTGAGTCTTAAGGGAGTTCGAGAGCCTTGGGCTGTCCGTCTAAGGACAAGTTAGTTCTACTCTGAGCTCTGTCGCAAATGTTCTGTGTGACCCGGACCAGTCTCGTCTCTTGGACTTAGTTTCCTAATTTGCAAAATGGGAATTCAATTCAGACCAATGCAAGAGGCATTTGTTAATCACATATTATATGCGATGCACTTTGTGGGGCACTGGGCACAAACACACAATCCCTGCCAAGTTGTGTCACACATTTACGAAGGGCTAAAGGGGACCATGGGGAAAGAGCAGGTGCTCCAGTCAAGAGGTCTGGCTTTTAATCCGAGGTCAGATACTTGTAGTTGGGTGACCATAGGCAAGTCCCTTCTCCTCTCCAGGCCCCAGTTTCCTTCTCTGTGAAATATGGGTAATAATTTTGTCTCCATACTTCACAAAGCTGGACAAGAAGAGTACCAAATGCTATGAGACCAGACGTAGGGGAAGATTATTTTTACTATGGAGATCAAAGAAAGCTTCCCGGAAGAGGTGATATTTGAGTTGGGGCTTGAAGGAAACTAGGTAGGCTAAGTAACAGAGATGAGAAAAGATAAGGGAATAAGTTTGAAACAGTGTTGTGATGCAGTCTTAAACTTGGAGGCTACAAAACCTGAGCTCAAATCCTGGTTCTGTCACTTTGATGACTTTGGGCAAGCCATGTAGACCCCTTGGGCCTCAGTTTCTTCATCTGTGAGATAAAGGAGTTGGACTAAATGAATTCTAAGTTTTCCTTGGTCTATGATCCTGAGTTAGGTAGAGAGGAGTTGGGTTGTAAAAAAAAAAAAACTTAAATTTCAGACTACATATAAAAGAATTCCAGAAGGTACTGGGAAGCCATGGAAGTGGTGATGTGTTTAGAAAGTTAATAAAACTTGTCTTGCCTCCTTAGGACCGGTTGTGAGGTTGGGTGCACTGGTGTTTGGTAAAAGCTGAAAGGATCCCAGACATTAGCATTTGCAGCCTGCTGGTCGTGCTTCGGTGGCATGTACTTGTTTCCATACCTGCTGAGGGAATTCAAAGGAAGGGAAAGATCACCAGGGTGAGTGGATGAGATTTCTTGGAGGTCATTGGGATTTGAACTGGGTCTTGAAGGGTGGGGAGAGACTGGGGAGGAGAGGACATTCCTCATGAGGGTGAGGCTTGAGAAATCCAAAGCCCGCAAGTCTCAAGTTTGAAATACAGATCAGGTAGACCAAGATATTTGTTTTGGGGGAAGGAAGGAAGGGTGGGTGACTCCTGATCTATACACTGGGGGCCTACGCCCAGAAATGTACAGTCTGGTCTCCTTGAAAATATACTGTCCCTGCTCAGTATAGAACCAACCATCTTTTCTCTGTACACTGAGCCCCCAAACCTCCTTCCAAGAGGCCAGCCACATGGTATAATGGGGAGACCATTGAATTTGGAGGTGTGGATCTGAACTCAAATTCCAACTCTTCTAGAGCATAAGATCCTTGAGGGCAGGGGTTGTTTCATTTTTAATTTTTTTTTTATTTTTGTATCCACAGCCCCATGTAACAGATAACAAATTAATAGATTAATTAACAGATAACAAATTAAAAGATTAACAAATGCTTATTAATTCACTGATGTCTGAGTTTGGACAAATCTCTTTCCTTCTCTGTGACTCAGTTTCCTTACCTGTAAAATAAAGAGGTTGTATTAGGTGACCTTGGTTGCCTTCCAGCACTAGGGCTTATGATATCATGGTGGTTCGCCCACCCACTGTGAACTCCCTCCATTCACAGTGCCTGGAGGCCATATTTGGAAAAGAATTTTTCAAATTTTCTTTTGAAGAAAAAAATTTCTGTAGATTTTTGCTTGTTCATTTTTGCTTTATTATGATTTTTTTACCCAACAGCTTCAAGATTTTCCCATCTAAGGTATAAGAGATTCCTTCACAAACACCATCCCTATAATCCAGGTGAGGACTTCCCTGGGATAAGCCCATCCAACCTGGGGGCCTCAATGAATAGTTGCGTAGATGCTGTCCCTATTGGTTTCCCAGTCTGAAGAAGGTGCTGTGGCTTCCCCAGATCTCACGGTCCCCCAAGGATGGAATCCTGGGAGGGGAAGATGGGGTAATGGAGAGTACCCTCTCAGCGAAGTGTCTCCCTCAACCAGCCCCCAGCTGCTCCCTACCGTCTCTCAGCCTGAGAAGTGAATCCTGGAGGTGGGGAGCAGAGAAGCTCCAGGCCAGGCCAGGGGATGGGGATCGACAGAAGCATGTGGGCCTAGAGTTGGGGCTGAGCCAAGGATTCTCTTGGAAAAAGTGACTGTGTCCACACCTCCAGGGAGCAAGAGGGAATGTGTGAATCATACACTCCCTAATCCCTGGGTTTAGCTACAAAGGACATGTACCCCCTCCAGCCCCTCTGTTCCCATCTCCACCTGCTGCCCATCAGCCCTGGGAGCTTTAGCAGGAGAAGGTTGAGTATGAAGAGTCCTGGAGGCCCGGCGTGGGCACTCCACTCATGGATATCATAGAATCTTAGCACTAGCAGGGTCTGAGAACAGAAGATGTCAGAGCTGGATGGGACCTCAGAGCGTACCACAAACATTAGAGCTTGGGAGGTACCTTAGAACACAGAAGATGAGCACTGAGTGGTGCTTTAGCACAAAGAACACAGAATTTCAGACTTGGGTGTTAGAAAGCATCTAATCCAAGCCCCTGATGTTAAAGAGGAAGCGATTGAGGCCCAAAGAAGGGAAGGGACTTGATCTGGGTCATGCAGCTACTTACTGGGCTTTATAAAAGTGGGGGCCGGGCAGAGCAAGTTCACTTCTTTCTTCCCAAGTTACTAAAGCGAAATTCCTCCAGCAAAGTAGTTATCTGAGCTAATTTTCCAAGGTTAGGAATAATTATTTGTATATTTGTCTTTGAGCTAAAACCTCTCCAAAGTAATCAATATCTAGTTTAATGCCCTGTTTGACGAACTTACATACAAAGAAGGGCCTGTGAGAATACAGTCAGTGTGGTGGGACCTGATCTGCGCAGATGTGCTCATTACCAAAAGCCAAAAGAAGCTTATTTCAGGAGATTCTGGGGATATGCATGAGAGAAGCCTATTTTCCCAGCAGGAGACTCAGGAACATAAGAGCTGGGGATTTCAGACATGATCATCTGGCCCATCCCCATTTAAAGGGGAATACTGAAGCCCTGGAGATTAAGTGACTGGTCCGAGGTAAGTTAGTAAGTGACAAAGCTGAGAGTCAAACCCAGGTTTTCAGACTTCAAAGTCCATCCTTTCCTTACTACATTCTGCTGCTTCTTCATGGGACAAGGAAGCAGGTTCCTTTCTAAGAAGTCATAAACAGACAAGAGAGTGTCAAGACAACTGACTAGTAAGTACGTGACTTAATCGTTCACCTGATGAAAAGGTTCTACCAGTCCTCAGGGGGAGATCTCTGGAACACTTCACACCCAACCCCTGCTGACTGACTCAGGAGGCTGATACTGATTTCAGCAGCCTCGATCACCTGGTGGAAACTATGCTCAAACTATGAATGGGGACACAGGTACTAAACACTAGCCCTTGGAGGTAGGAGGAGGGAGCATGGATGCAGACAGGTCTCCTGCCTCCTGGTCCAGAGCTCACTCCTCCCTCAGTGATTGGTGCTCCTTCTCCCTCCCTCCCCCCAAACCGTGCCCTCTCTGCCCTCCTTCCCTCTCCATTCCTGTCCCATGGTCATCTCTGATTGTCCATGACCTTGGCCTCATCCGTCCTGCATTTCCCAGAGGCAAACAGTGACTGAAGCGCCTGCTTGCCTTGAACCTGGGCCCCAGAGGATAGGTAAGGGAACTTCAGCGTAGCTCAAGCAGCCCTGGCCTTGGGAAAAGTTGTAAAACCAGAAAGTTTGCCCTTAGAAAATGAGAGGGAGCTGGCTTCACTGACAAGAACATTTGTGTGAGTGTTGGGAGGAGGGAGATATGGGACAGGGCTTGGGAGGATAGAAAAGGGAGACCACAAGCCAGGCTGGCCAGCTCCCTCCTGACCCCAGCAGCTCAGCTCATCCTTTCTCTTCTGAGTAAATTAGCCAGTGGGCATAAAGGAAACCTGGCTTTGGGGCCAACCAGGAAGAAAAGCTGATCTATCTCTGTTCTCTGCCCTGAAGGGGAGCACGGGTTTTGTCACTGAGTCTAACAGTTGGGGCAGAGGGAGTACATGAGCAGCAGAAAGAAGAGAGGGGAGAGAGGAAAATGAGGAAGAGAAAAGGTGGGTAGGAGAGGAGAGAGGCCAGATTATCCTTAGGCTCTTAAATTTAGAGCTGGAGAAGATTCCCCAAAGCCACCTCAACAAGGAAACTGAGGCCCAGAAAGCTTAGGCAGTTTGCCAGCTTCAGGGAAGAGGAAAGGCTTTCTGAAAGATGTGTCTTCTAAGTTGGGCTTTAAAGGATGGGTAGCGCCTGCTAAATGGCTCCATAATGCATAGAGCTCCAAGATTCATCTTCCTGAGTTCAAATCCAGCTTCAGACACTTTCTAGCGGTGTGACCCTGGGCAAGTCACTTAATCTTGTTTGCCTCAACGTCCTCATCTATAAAATGAGCCAGAGGAGGAAATGGCAAACTATTCCAGTATCTTTGCCAAGAAAACTCCAAATGGGGTCACAAAGAGTCAGACACGACTGAAAAAGACTAAAAAAAAAAACAAGATATTCAGTAGACAAAGAGGGGGAGAGGGGCCAGTTCAGGCACAGGAAATAGCCTGAGGAAAAACAGAGGACAGAGAAAAACTGAGGACAAAGATGGGTGACAGGAGATGGTAAGGGCCCTTCTGAATCATTACATCTGTGTGTATACATATACACGTCTGTATATACATACCTGTGTGAATATATGCATACATACACATTTGAGTGTTCAGTGCCATTCTAATGTCAGGCATGCACCACTGTTTTCTTGTCTTGTCTTCCTAACAAGATGACCTCGGGGACTCAAGTAACCTCTCCATTCCTCAGTTTCCTAGGGTCATTCAACATGACCTCTAAAGCCACAGTATCATAGACTTTGAGCCAGAAGGGCCCTCAGAAGCCACAGTCTCTAATCCTCCCATTTTATAGATTCAAAAACAATTTCCAACTTCTAGGTTTCAATGTTTGCTAAAGAAAGATGACTCGTTCTATGTAATGTTAATCAAAAGGAAGAGCTTCCCTGTTCATTAATAGACCTATGTGATCTACTTTGAGGTCTGGCCCGGCTCACAGCTGTGATACATCCCCAGTCACAGAGCCCATTGGGGGAGAGAACTTGCTTATGGGGAGGTTTGCTCGGAGGAAGGCTTTCACACCTTTTGCTAATTTCTAATTAGGTACTAAGTCATGAAGGTCGTGATGCCTTCTGGCTCTGAGAAGTATATATATACATATATATATACATATACATATATATACATATATACATATATATATATATATACACTCTGAGTTAGTATTTTGCTTTGGGGGTTCACTAATGAGAAGGATCTTTTGATTTCCTGGTTGAGACTCTGAGTAGCCGTATGTTCAGAACCCTCCAACTGCTCAGATGTAAAGGCTCTCTCGATCCAGTGGTGTATGTAAAGTGTATAGCAATATTGCTTTAATTCAGGCAGTCAGAGCCCTGTCTGTTGGTCTCTATGCTGATTTCTCTGCTTGTATTTTCTCTGACGTTCAGGATACAGACTTTTCCCCTGAACTAGTGAATGTAATCAAAGAAGATTGTTAACCTGTTTTTGAGCAATCTTTCCTAGGAAAGCAGATCAAAGAACCTGTGCTAGCAGGCCAGCCTGGGTATGCTAGGGTGCTTGCTGCTACATTCTAATGGATGAAGAGCTGGCTACCAAGTCAAGAAGAGATCCTGCTTCTGACCCACATTGGCTCTATGACCCCAGGCCATTCACTTAACCTGTCAGCAGCCCCAGGTGACTCTCTAAGACTAACCTGCCAGTAGGTGCCTCTCTGGTGGTCAACGAATATTTATTATATGCTTAGTACACACCAGGCGGAGAGCACATATTCTGTTGGGGGTGGGGGGACAACATGTAAATAACTGCATATGTAATATAATGGAAAGTCATCTGAAAGGGGAAGGCATTGGTAGTTGGGAGTCATGGTGTTGGTGGGAGACCAGAAAGGCCTCCTATAGAAGGGGAGCTTTGAGTTGAGCCAAGAAGGAAGCCAAGAAAAAGAAGATTTGGGGGTGAGGGTTGGGGGCAGCCAATGCAAAGGCACAGAATGGCAAGATGGAATATTACAAAGATCAGGAGCCACTGCAGATGAGCTACACTTCAGAAAAACTTTGGCAGGTGAGTGGAGGAGGTATTGGAATGGGAAGAGATTTGAGGCACAGAGACCAGTTAGCAGGCTATTGTGGTAGCTCAGGGTGGAGGTGATAAGGGTCTGAACTAGAGCTGTGGCTATATTAATGGAGAGAAGGGGACATATAGGAGAGGTGGTGTAAAGTGAAATGACAGGACATGGCAACAGACTGGATATTTGGGATAAGTGAGGAATCAAAGGGATACTAAGGTTTTGAGCCTCAGTGCCCAGGAGGATAGTGGTACCCTCACTAGTAAAAGAGAAGTCCAGGAGGGAGGGGGAAGATAATGAGTTCTGTTTTGGACATGTCAAGTTTAAAATGTTTTCAGGACATGCCATTCAAGATGTCCAGGAGATATGTTAGGGTAGTTCAGGAGAAAGGTTAGGGTATAGACCTGGGAATCATCTATATAGAAGTCATATTGAATCCATGGGAGCTGACAAGACCACCAAGTGAGAAAGTAGAGGGTGAAAGAAGGAGAGGCTCCAAAATAGAGCCTTGGAGGACCTTATAGTTAGTGGGTATGCCCCAAATGAAGACCCAGAAAAGGAGACTGAGAAGGAGAAATTAGACAGATAGGAAGAGAGTGTCTAGGAAGAGAAGATGTGAGGAAGTTCCCCACAGTTTAAAGAACACTGAATGTCAGAGCTCAGAGGAACCTTAGAGACCATCTACTCTCTGTTGGACAATTATTAATTTAACACGTTTATTGACCTCCAGCTATGTGCCCTCTGCTTTTCTGTGAACTGGGTAGGGAGGATAGGAGTCAAAGAAGGGATAGGGCACCTCCCCTCAAGGAGGTTACAATCTAGTTGGAAGACAAAAGACACACACAAATGAATGAAAGATCATGTTTAAGCCCTCCTGTGGTCCTACACCCTGAGGATAAAAACCAAAACTCAAGACCATTTTTACTCTCAAGGAGTCCCTCTCCTACTGGGGACACAGCACATAGAGGAGAGTTTGGCTAGTGGAAAGACCAAGTGACCTTTGGGGTTCAGTAGCAGAGTGGATGAAAAGTTAATTCAAAGTTCAAGAAATAGATCAACTTTGTAATAGTCAGCCAAAAAAGAATGCAACTTTCAGCTGCATTGGGAGAGGTACAGGGTCCAGAGGAACATAGGCAATCATCTCATTGTCTTCTGTGCCCTGGTCAGACCCCATCAATGGGACAGTGTTCAATTCTGAACACAAGCCTTTCAGAAGCATATAAACAAGCTGGAGATTGTCCAGAGAAGAGCAAACAGGAGAGCAAAGGCACAGGAAACCAAGCAGACCAGTGAGGTTACTGGGCATATTTATTCTAGCCTGTGGAAAAGCTTTACCATAGAAATCCATAGGCATATGATCTTCTGCCCCTTGGACTTTGCAAGGCATTTCCCTCTAGCCAGAATGCCCTCCCTCCTCACCATCTGCCTGTTGCAAAGGTCTTCTGCTTGCTCTCCTGGCGCCTCTCCTCACTCTGGCCCATTCTCTATTTTACATCAGTCAAATCAATCCTTCTAAAGCACAAATCTGACCATATTACCCCTCCCCCATTGGAACAACCCCCACGGCTCCCAGTTGCTCCTGGGACCAACCTGGAATCTTCTGTCGGTAATTTAAAGTCCTCCATAACCCAGCTCCTTCCTACCTTTCCAGACTTCCAACACCTCCCTGTGCTCTGTGATCCAGTAACACAGGCCTCCTTGACCTTCCTGGCCCAATGCACTCCATTGCCCAATCCTAGGCATTTCCCCTGGCTGTCCCCCATCCATGCCTGGCCCTCTCGCCTTCTTCATCTCTGCCTCCTGGATTCCTTCGAGTCTCAGCCTTTTTCAAGAAGCCTTTCCCAGTCCTGCTTAATCTTAAACTCCCACCTTCTGAGATTATTTCCACTTGATCACACATTAGACTATTTCTTGACCACCGACTGATTCATTTGGTCTCTCTTTTTATCCCCAGTGCCCAGTATACACTAGGCACTTAATAAATACTTATTGACTTTACTTGACTTTTTCATGACTTCGATTGAGAAGAGTCAACAGAATTTTGGGATAAAAAGATGAAAGCATTCAGTTTGAAGTAATGTTTCCGTCTTCAGAGTCTGGACTTTCTCCTATCTTGCCAAACCCCAAGGTCTACAGCATGCTACAAGGATCCCCAACCTGAGGTACAGAGGATGATGGTGGGGGGGGGGCAAGGAAAATTTGGTAAATAACCATATTGTCCTATTGAACTATCAGAAATTCTGAATTTATTAAATGGTTTTATTAAAATTACTAAAATTAAAGTTTAATTTAAAAATTTATTAAAATTCATTTATTAAAATGAATTTATAAAAATGTGTACCCTTGGAGAAGTAAAATAAATTTATTTTCTTATGCATATGCATGGTAAAGACTAGAATTCATTTCCTTTCATGTTGAATAAGGGGTTAAAGAAAGTTTACCAAGGAGGACAGGGACAGGAAAAGGCTGAGTATTCCTGATAGGAATGAAAGAGAAGATGAGTTCTAACCCCAACTTTGCTATTTAATATTTGCATGACCTTGCTCAGGTCTTTTCCTTTCTCTGGGCATCCATTTCTTCATTAGCCAATAGAAGGGGCTGGACCAGATGGTCCCCCAAGGTCCTGTCCTCCTATAAAATTGCTAGCATCCTGCGATCTCACACAGCGCTTTGCCCTTCTCCAATACACTTGGAACTCAAGAACCATACTTGACTGGCCAAGAGATCTGGCCACTGTGAGTTTCTCACACAGCATGTATCTGAGGCAAATATGAACTATCTGTTCAGCTATGCCACAAAGTGCTGGGACGATGTAAGCATGATGGATTGTTGTTTCATATTTTAAGTATTTGTTCATTCATGCTTACATCTTTTGTGTTCTAGGTATTTATGTTGTGATGGAGGAAATAAAGACCTGTCCTATACCTCCTATCTACTTTGTTGACATAGTACCTTTTCTAGAAGTGTCCTTATTAATCCCTTTCAGGGGAAACTTTACACATGAGCTATATCTAAATCTTTGTTACAGAGATCTTTTTCTTAATGGGGGAGGGGAGGGCACAATGAACAAAAGTATGAGAAAGGTTAGATTGCCTGCTATAGGAGGTTTAGTTCCCCAAGGACCAAACTTGGCTTTAGGCGAACCATGGATCAATAGGATGGCACCCCCTTGGGTCAAGGATAGGAACAGTTATCTGTGTTTGGGTCTTCTCTCTTCATCTAGACTGTGAGAGAAATTATTATCAATAAGATTGGGGGAGATCCAGAGTACCCTCATCTTTTTTGTTGTCCTCATTTCAAAAACTCAGTCTCTTTCTCCTCCATCCAACCCCACCCAACCTTATGTGGAATCTCCAATCTAAGGTAAATTCTACTTAATCAAGCTTGGGTAAAGATAGATGCTTTGTCTAGCTTGCCCAAGACTGAGTAGTCTGGTTTAGGGATAGTATCTCAGTCCAAGGGCAACACGATGCTATCCTCAGCCCCTCATTGTAACATTCATTCTCTCATCAATTCTTAACCAGTTAGAGTTGATTGCCACCCTCAGGAACACCCCTCTTCCAAAGGCATATAAACCACAAGCCCACTGCCATGATTGTTTTTGGCATTCAAGAGTGCTGCTGGCCTTTTATTAAAAATGCTGGCCTTATTAATAAAATTACTAATTATCCAGGAATTATGTCTCTCGAACTTTTTAAACATCACAAATGTAAGCTCCATGTGGGCCAGATGGGCTCTTAGCTGACCTATTTTATATTTCACCTAGAGCTCAGCTTAGGCTCTGTACATGGGAGATACTTTAATGTATTAAATTAAATGTTCTGTCTCCCAATATTTTTCCCTTTGTCATATCCCTCCTCCTCCCCAAACTGAGCAGTGAAGGACAGACACCAACTATAATTTAAAATACATTTATTTATTGTTTTCATTTTGTTCTCAGGTTTTTGTTATACAAAGGTGTTAAATAACTTAAATACATTCTCCACAGTCACTCAGAATCAGATTTATACCTACAAGCTGTACACATGAGGTAGAGAAAATAATTTAGGCTCTCATAAGACACAAAAAAGAATACACAAATTCTTCATAGGTTAGTGTTCACCTTTCCCAAGCCCCTATCCCTTTAAACCCCGATTCACCCCCCAGCCTAGGCCCTCTGTCTCCCTCCCTCTCCAATAAAGTCGTTCTTGTCCGAAGCAAATACTAAAGTTCATACTCTAAGCAGGCCAGGCCTGGCTTGGGAGGGGGACAGAGACAAAGGGGCTGGTCTGGTCTCCTGGCCAGGCCAGGCAGGGTGGATTGATTGCTTCTAAAAAGGAACTCCCCTAATGAAAACTAGCTTCTGCTTCTTCCACTGGACTATAGGGTTTCCAGATCCTTAAGCATCTTGGCCACCCTTCCTAGGTCTAGCTCCAGTTTTAAGAGAGAGAGGCTCACAGACACAAAGGGGGAGTGGAGAGGAAGGGAAAGGATTGGAGTAGAATCAGAGGGAATCACTATGCTAGAAAAGCCCCTTCTAGAAGGAGCCTGAGAGACCATCTAGTCTAACCCTATCACTTTACAGATAAGGAAACTGAGGCCCAGAGCAGCTAAGCCAACAGTTGCCCAAGGTCACATTCAGTGCTGAAAGTCAAACCAAGGACCTCTGACAAGAACTCCAACATTCCTTCCACTTAGATGAGATGCATGGACTCTTCCAGATCTAAAAACTGTGATCTGAGCGTGAGATCAAGGTATAGCTGAGAGAATGCACGGGAGCGGGAGAAAAGGAGAGAGGGAGTGAGAGGCCCTTGGCCCCATCCCTACCTCCCAGCTCTGGAATCCTTTCCCAGAGGGGCTGGTCTTAGGCCTTTCAATGGTGGGAGGAGGCAGAGGGTGGCAAGGGACAGAAGAGCAGCCCTATGGGGCTCCCAAGTCAAAGCTGGAGGCTGGCAATGATAAGGGGAGGCCCCCTCTGGGGACACCCTACTTGCCCATTATCATTCCTGGCTTCAGGAATGGGGAAGGGGGAGAACATACACACATACACGTACAGAGACACAGAGACCAGAAACACAATCACACAGACCAGACACACACACACACCCTTGAACTAATCCTTTCTGGAGCTATGGGCCCATTCCACTTGGCCAGAGGTGGGGAAGAACACATGTTCTTAGTTCTTGGCAGGGTTGATAGGGTTTCCGGAGAGAAGACTGAAGTTTCAGGCTTCTTTTGGATTCCTTTTCCATACATACGTGTGCAGAACCCTAACCAGGAATTTTTTCATCCAGGGCAAGGAACACAAATACTGAGAAGTGGTAGGAAAGGCATCGTCAGTAGACAGGGAGAGGGAAGAGTGCCAGGTTGGACACTGCCCCTTGTGTGTGCTAGGTGGTGGTGGTACAGGGTATCAGGGGGACACAGATTACCATCTGGCAGTTTCTGGTTTAGACTAATTATTTTTGCTAAGTGTTAAGCTCTTTTTTTATCCCCACTCCTAAAAAATTGCAAATGCTGTCAGTGCCTCTAAATTTCACACCCTTGGGCAAAGCCCTAGTCACCGTGTCTTAGGTAGGGCTCTATATATCAGAGGCATTAAAATGTAGTGGGGATAGAGAACTGGGCTTGGAGTCTGGAAGACCTGGGTTCAAATCCTATCTCTGACACTAGTTAGGTCACTTCAGACAAATAATTTAACTTTTGTGTACTTTAAGCACTAAGACTTAACTTTTAAGTCCTGTGATCTGCATTGGTAAAAAGGACTACACTGACAAAATATTAGTGTATACACACATGTATACACACATATGCATATATACATATATATATATATATATATATATATATATATTCCTCCTAGAAATCTCGGTCACATGAGTCCAATAAAAAAAGACCACATGGGTATGATAGGTACAGGCAGAGAACCACTTCACTTAAATCTGAACACACACACACACACACACTCCACAATACACATATACACAATATACGCACAATACAATGCACACACATAACGCAATACACACACATAACGAAATACAGTTACACATAAAATAAACAAACCAGCAAACATTTTTGATTTGCCTTGTTTAAAAAAATATTACATTTTCTTAATATTTTTGAAATAAAGCTAAATGAGATAATTGATTTTTTAAAAATCCTCTTTCTTCATCTTGGGACCTTCCCCTAAAGAGACATAAATAAATGGATGCCCTGGGACTGGGCGGTCTTGTCATTGAGGGTATGAATAGCTTCATTCCTCTGCCTCGGCAGAGCCCAACAATTTCAAAGAGAATGGGGAATGGAAGAGATGAGAGAAGGAGCTCCTCTTCCCCAGTCCCAACTCTTTTGAAAAGTTATATCTGCCAATAATTTTGGGGAGAATACAGGGCAGGGGAGGAGGAGGGCTGTTTTCTTTAAAAAACAATTTTTTAAAAAGCTTTTAAACTTGGCTTTCCTTGTCAGAACAGTGTGACTGTCTGTACGCTCACCTTCTCCCCCAAAATACCCATCAGCATGTATCTGGAGATTAAGTAAACAGAGGACAAGTCAAACAAAACTAGAACCTAACTCACGAACAAAACCCCACCCCCATTCCAGGCACACTGCTGTAGTAAAAAGAACACTGACTCCTGGGAACCAGATATCCCGCTAGTATATGACCTCGGCCAAGTCACTTCTTAGGTGTGGGTATTAGTGTTTCCTCCTCTGTAAAATGGGCGGCCGGGGGTGGGGTTGGGAATTGACCTCAAAGGTCCCTTCTTTCCAGCTCTAAGTCTATGATCTCTATACCATCTTTAGGTCCTGACTGGTATTTCCCCAATTCTGGAGAGCTCAGAATTCATAGGCCACCTGTTAGTACTAATTTATTCCATATTCTTTTTTGCTTCTTTTTTTCTTCTGGACCACAGGAGAATAAACCTTCCTATTTACACTATATAACAGGACAGTGAGATATCTACATGAACATAAATATGCTTTGTTTTGTTTTAAATACAGTGACTCTCCAGGCTTCAGTGTGTGAATTAGGACACCAGGAGTTCCCTTTCAGTAGTTCCTCATGTCTGCTCCTGACTCAGCACTTTTCTCTAATGATCTCCTAGCTCTTTTCTCTCACCTGTCAAACACGTGGCTTGGAAAAAGAAAAAATTATACCACACGTATTTTATATTTATATATATATACATACATACACACATTGCTCATATATACATATATACACACACATACATATACACACAAAGAGAAATATACATATATTTATATATATATATAACACTGTCACAAGCTATTGTATTACCCATTCAGCTCCTTTACCTCTAAAACACAATTAGGCATGGCAGAATAATTCTAAATTCTATGACCTAAAAACTGTCTCCAGGTAACACGACCCCAAAAGGCATCAGGCCTCATCCTGGTATCCATCTGCCTTCCGTACCCCTAAGAGAAAGGGCCTCACTTCAACTGTGAGCTTCTTGAAGTCAGGGCTTGTCTTTTGCCTTTCTCTGTATCCCCAGCACTTAGCACAGTGCCCGGCAAGTAGTAGGCACTTAACGAATGCTTGTTGACTGACTTCAGCACGTGAGAGAATGAAGAGGGAGAGAGACACACAGGCAGGGCCTCACAACCGAGCCTAATGATACCACATTCAAACCAGAAGTTCCTTTGGGAAAGTTTGTGACAATAAATATATGTTGTCTTGAGAGCAGGGAGGGCTGCCCCTTCCTACTCCATCCGATTCCAGCTGCTCCAATAAGATGGTGTTTTACAAATGGCTTCATTTATTACACCTCCTCCTCCACCAACCTAAAGCCATCCCCCAACCCCCTTCACCATCAAAAAAACCTCAAGGCAGCCCAAGTCCTTTGTCTCCCCAATCCCACCCTCTCACCACCCCAGTGGGTCTTGATCCCCAAACACCCAAAAGAAATAGCATTGGCTTCATATAGTGTCAACCTAAGAGAATGTCTTTTCTCCCTCCCATTCCCCACCAATCTTAGAAAATCTTACCCCAGAATTCCTCTTCCCACCCCTAACCCCAACCCTGCAGTAGACACAGAACAGTAAGGAAAGGCTACCACATCAATTAACCTACCAAAGGACCTTCACACAGACCTTCTTCCCCAGGCCCTTGTACTCCCACCCCTCCGAGGCCAAGTTCAGGAGAATCCAGTCAAAGGAAACTCAGCTAAATCTTCCAGTCTTAGGGAAAGGCAGGACAGAACAGATCCAAAGGGTCATCCTGGTTATCACTGCTTCAATCCACACTAGGAACCCCGGGCCATTGGCCAACAGCTCATGAAATCCCAGGAGAGACAACAAAGCAAAAGAGCTCCTTGAATCCCGGGGCACCCAAGGGTTCCTAGGAGGACATGGGGGTATTGGATTCCACTTCACAGCTTTAGAAGCATGGATTTTTTTAATTGGGAGAGAGAAAGGTCAGTCCTCATGATATTACCCCCTCTACTCAGCCTAAGAGGGCACTGGGCTTCACCATCCCAGATTACTAAGTGGATAGGAACAGTTTTGTGTCTTTGTGTGTGTTTTTATGTCTTTTCTGTTTTGTTTTATTTGAAAAAAAATCTTCAATTTAGTGGTTTCCAGAAAAATAAAAAAAAAACCATGAAGCAGAGTCAAGGGAAGAAGAAAGGGGCAGGGCAAGGGAGAGGCAGGGGGTGGGCCAGCTATGGCACTTGGATAGACCGTCAGTGGATAAAGGTCAAATGGGTACAATGCCCTTACCTAGATGTGAGGGTCTTACTGCCCCCATTCAGACTCTACCCACCCTTTCAGAAGTAAGAAATGTGCGCATATATGAGATGAGATGCGCAAGGGGAAGGAAATATTAATTAATAATTAATAATAATATTAATAATAACAACAAATGACAACAAAAAATAATCACTGACATTTGCTCTAACTAGAAGAGAAGTGCCTGGTGTCATTCTAGAAAAGGAGGGAAGGGAAAATCCAATTAACTCAATCCCTGGTAGGACTGGAACGGGGCAGGAACATGGGGGCCAAACATCCAATTCCCTGATTCAGACAAAGACTCCAAAAGACAGCCTTCTAGTGGTCTTGCTTTCCCAAAGTCAGTGATAGTGCTACCAAAGGTGAGGGGGCTTAGGGAACCAGCTGGCGAGTCATGAGCCTTCCTCCTCCAGACTCCTGTCTCTTCGGGGTTCTGAAGCCCTCCCCTGTTCCATCACCCCTGTGGGTGAGGAGCCTAGGGGAGAGCTGGGGAGTATAAGCCCTGGAATAAGAAGCCAGAAGACAGGATCACAAAACCTTTAAACTGGATGAGAGCTCAGATAGCTTCTGTACAAGAAGCATGAATTCCTGAAACAATATCCTCTAACAAGTAGCCACAGATGACCTCCGGCAAAGGAGAACTCACCACCTGCTCAAAAAGCCCATGCACCTTAGGGCATCCATCTCTCATCATTAGAAAGTCCTTCCCACACATTAGGTGAAAATCTCCCTTTCTCCAATGATGAGTCAGTCATGCCCCAAGGTTTGCCCTAGGACACGTTTTCTCGCCCAGGTTGCACTCCCTCACTCAGATGCTAATGACACTTTCGGCAAAGGCAGGGTCCTCACCTCCTGAGGCTTCAGGGCGCTGGACTCAAAAGTCCCATCCAGCTTAAAAATCCTTTCCTTGCCACTCCAGGCAACTTGGGCAGTACTACTTGAATAAGGACCTTTAGCTGCCCTCTTCCACCCTGGCCTCCAGAAAAAAAAAATGGTGACACCTACCACACTCCCTCCTCTTCCTCTCTCTGTCCCCTCAGCCCTGACCAAAGAAAGACTGGGGGAAAAGAATACAGGAAAGGGGGAAGGAGTCCTACATACGTCCTGGACTTCTTACCTCGGTTTGGGGGGATAGTCAGCAAGTAAAAAGGTGGGAAAAAATACATGGAATTGGGAGGGGGTGGACAGAGACACCTGTTAGAATAGTTCAGACTGAGTTGGCAGCTGGGGTCCCAGAGTCAAATGTTGGTGGGGAGGGAAGGAAGAGAGGGAAGGGCTTGAAGATCGATACAGCGAGGTCGCCCCACCAGCCCCTGCGCGAGCACAGGCACACACAACCACACACGCGCACACACACTCACACATACACACACAAAAGTGCTTACATCATCAACATTGCCTTCCGAATCCAAGAACCGCCCCTGTCAAACCCCGTGTGTCTGTCTCGAGGCCAGAGTCAGAGCGGGGTCTTGTCCCCTCCCACCCCGGCCCCAAATGTGGAGGAGAAGGCAGCCAGGCAGACTGGCTAGCGGTCAGTCTTTGCAGGTGTAGACCTCCTCCCTCTGGGTGCATTGTTTGCACTCCACGTAGCAGCACCAGCGGACCTGGCACTGGCAGGGCCGAGTGACCACCCGGCTCTGAGTGTTGTGCCCACGCCCACAGCACATGCTCTCACAGTTCTTGTCCTTATAGCACTTCCGGCCAGCTGTGCCCGGGGAGAACCGGCTCGCCAGGCAGAAGCTGGGGGAGTCGTCCAAGTGCACCAGGTCTGGGGTGCGCGGGAGAGGGTCGGTACCGGGCCCAGAAGAACCCAGGGCCCTTCGTGGGGGCGGGATGTCTCCGGCCTCGCCTGTCGCCTCGTTGGTGGTGCTCCCCACCTTGAGGGAGGCCTCGTATTTCTGCTTCAGCTGTTTGCCCACCTCGTGGAATGGTGAGAGCTGGCGCCAGCAGGTGCGGACGGTGCAGGAGCCGGAGACCCCGTGGCATTTGCAGGTGGTCTCCACGCCAGCCTTGATCACCTGGGGAAGAAAGGAAGCAGATGGGGAGAGTCATGGGGGAAAGAAGAGGAACCAAACACCCCTGCACCCTGCTCGGCTACACCAAAACCAAAGGGATGAGAAAGAGACAGTCCTTGGTCCGTTGGAGAAACAACCTCATTGCACAAATGTGGATTAAGCTGCCTTTACTTACCCAGCCCCACCCCATCCCCCCAGCGCTGAGGAATGGCCCAACTCCAGCCCTCCAGAAATGAACAATCCAAGGAAGGGGAGGGGTCAGGAATAAGACAGCAATACATACAACAATGAAATAAGAAGGAATGAGATCCGGGTAAAGGAGAGAGTCATGCCTAGGGCTGTGATAAATTGAAGAAGGAAGACATCACTGATCACTTTCACCCGTGAGAAGAGGAGAGGTAAAGCACAGAAGGCTTGATGGAAAAAGTACTATCTGAATTGGGTTCTGAAACAAAGATTTCGACAAATCAACAATTCATTCAGGACAAGAAAGAACCAGGGAGAGAGAGGAAGCCAATGTGCCTGAAATGCAGTGCCCAGCAAAGGGGGTAATAACATAACGTAAGAGAAGAATGGGAAGATAAATTGGGGCCATAACAATGGAAAGGGTTGAATGCCAGGATCCCCAAGGCATCTCTGTTTAATTCAGTAGGAGCCACTGTGATCTATGTACTTAGAAGATTACGCTGCCCTACATGCAGGAGGTACCTGAAAGGCAGCTTGGGGTGGGGGGAAGAGACCTGGAGGCAGAGAGACCTTTTTAAGAGGCTCTATTAAGACTGGTCAGACAAGAGGTAAAAAAAAAAAAAAGGCCTGAACTGAGGTGATGGGCGGCAGTAGTGAAGATGCCAAGAAATATTTGGGTAAGTCAGTAAGACTCAACAACTAATCGGATACATGGGATGAGGGAGAGAGAAGCCAAAGACAACATTGAGATTGGAAACCTTCGTGACTGGTGGGATGGTGGTGCTCCTTCATTATGTCCCACTCACCCCCACCAGGTGCACCTTCTGATGTGCTGTTTTTGACCTGCCACTGCCCTGCTCAAAAGTCAGTGCTTCCAGGACAAAGGCCAGACTCCCAAGCCTGACATTCAAGGCCCTCCACCATTTTGCTTCCACCCTGTCCACCTTACCTTCTTCTTCAACACGCTTCTTCCACTCCAGCCACGCTAGTCTCCCTCCTTACTGCTACACAGGCTCAAGTAATCAAGACCCACAAAACAAACCAAGATCCCTTTCGCTCTGGTGCCTGAAACTCCACCAATCACTTAGTCTGGATGCCCAACTCAATTTTTGTCCTCCCTTTCTCCCCCTTGCCACCTGGAAAATGGCTATGACATCCCATCTCTTGTAGCGGGCCAGAGCGTGACCTTTGCCTAGCTAGAATAACAGCAGGTCCCAATTTGGAGGCAGCATAAGGTCTATTATTTCCATTTTGCAGAAAGGCAAAGTGAAGCTCAGAGCTGGGTAAGGCACTGACCCACTCGGGATCAACATAACTCATAAACCAGGATTCAAACCCATACTTTCTTATTCCCAGGCCCCATGGCTCTTCTCACACTGTCTCAAAGCAAAGGAGGGCTTCAAGAAACCAACAGTCCATTCTTGGCACAAGGAAGACTTGCAAAAAGAAAAGAAAACAGAAGGGACAAGAACCAGGGAAGAGCCAAGCAGGGGCAATGTTCCTGTTCTCTCTCCTTCCTCCTGCTCCCCCACCCCCACCCCCAAGAGTGATCAGAAGTCTTAGCATTTAGTCTGGGGCCCTTGAGCTAAGGATCTCTTGGCAACGTCTCAAATTTCAGAAACAGTCCAACAGGACTCTGCAAAGGTACACTGGCTGCCCTTCCATCTTCTTTCTACATGCTTGGCATGGGAATGTTTGTTATTTTATTATATTAAAATTCCACATGCTCAAAAGCTAGCTGGTAGAGAGGCGTGTTTAGGTGGAATTTCTATTTGCCTCACATATTCAATACATACTGTTGCCTTATGTGCAAGGGAAATAGGCCCCCACCAATATCTAGGGGAAGCAGGTATTTGTGCATGTGGGCCACATCTGTGGTCTGCCAGGTCAGGTGCCTCTGCCCCCAGGAAGCCCTGTCCCATCAGCTAAAAGGCAGGTATCCCTACTCACATTTTCCTAGAGCTTTCTGGCTGGATCTCTCCATTGACTACTTTACCAGCACCTAGTATAGTTCTTAGCTCACAGTAGGTGTCTAATAAGTGCATGCTGAAAAACAAAACTGAATACTGTAGAATTCTAATGACTTGTCTCGACCTCAAAGAAAGAAATGATGTCCCTCCTTTCCTTCTTTGCAAAGGAGGAGCATTACATATGCTGTGACTCTGTTGGTTAATTTAACTGTCTTTTTCCTCCTTCCATTTCTTTTTACTATTTTCTTGTCCTTGTTACAAGGATGACTTGTCGAGTTGTGGAAAAACAAGGGAGATATTCAGAAATGAAGATGATGTAAAACAAAAGATATCTAGATTGCTAACAGCCTCAGGGAGGGGGGAAGGAAGGGAGGGAAGAACAGAATCTGGAACTCAATTTTTTTTAAATGTTAAAAATTGTTTTAACATGTAATTGGGGAAAAATAAAACATATGACTAAAAAGAAAACATAAATAAAAACCAAAAGGTATCAACAATTAAAAATAAATTCTTGTTGACTTTGAATCAGAAAACCTGGCTTCGGGTCATGACCGATAGTGTTGCACAGGTATGCGAACATAAGCGAATTGTATAAACACTCTATGCCTCAGTTTTCTCATCTGTAAAATGAAGATATTATTTGCCTCAGAGAGCTGTTGTGAGGAAAACACTTTACAACCTGCAAAAGCACAAAAGAAAGCAGAGAGATTATAATCGTGGCTATGGATGCAACCTTATGCTTAGCACTAGAAGACAGATTAAACTCAGATAAGACGTGGTCACGGCTTACACACGGCTTACGGCGTGGTCAACCAAACCCTCCGGCTCTAGTTTCTTTATACAGTTTTGTGATCTTAGAAATCAAGTTTGAGCCTTAATTTCCCCATCTGTCAAATCGGAGGGGAGGGGGAGAAGACTCGGCATGACCTGCCTCACAGGATATCTTTGTAGAAAACATTTTATAGACCTGCACGTATAGCAGCTGTGGCTATGTCAGACAATGGAGGAGCACCCCCTGTATTTTTGAAGTCTCCTGAGTCTCCTGTGTAACAATGGACAAGCCATTTCCCTTTCCCTTTGTAAAAATTGAGACATTTCCCAGGTTATCTCTAAAGCTCCTCTCAGCTGGTCCTATGATTTCCAAAAGTCATCATTAATCTACCTGGGAATTCAACAACCATTTCTTAAGTGCCTACTACGTGCTAGACACTGGCAATACAAAGGCTAAAAGGAAGTAAGCTCCTGACCCCAAGGAGTTTATTTATTAATGAGGAAAAGATGGCATGTTCTAGATGGGTGTGCTCTCTGCCCACTGAGGGCAGGACCCAGGGTAGTGAGTCCCTGGGGTCCAGAGGGACTGGAAAGGTAGGAGGAGGAGAGAGGGAAACCTCACTGTGTTGTTTGTAAGCATCAGAGCCCATGGCAAGAAGAGACTAAGCTGATGGTTTATGTGCACATGGAGGGGCTTGAGGCAGAGACAAAGAGAAGCAGGGAGGGGATGGAGCCACTTAGTTACTTTGATCAGGGGGCTAAGGGAAGTTTGTCTGAGCCTAGAGATGTATTTGCTCCCTAATGACTTTGGAATCCTGGCATCATCCAATCCCTTCTCCCCACAATAGCATCACACTTGGGAGTGGGGGAGGGATGTGTTAAAAGTCAGTCAAAGTCATCAGCTGAGATATATCACAGACTTGCCTTCACATACCAGGCTCCCACCAATTCCTCAACAGGCAGAGACCTTGAGACAGGGTAATAAACAATGAATTTAAGGGTCAGCAGTCCGTTCTTCTATTACTTGTGTGACCTGGAACAAGTCTTTTTCCTTTCCCGGGCTCTGTTTCCCCACGCTATAAAATGGGGAGATTGGACCAGATGATCTCTATGGTCCCGCCTAACTCAAAACCTGGGGTTCCTACCCTGACTGTGATCCATGGAGCCCCAAGGGGAGTATGGATAGATTTCAGAGGGTCCATGGATTTGGACAATGAAAAAAAATTACATCTTTATTTTCACAATCCTTTCGCATCCTTTGAAAACCCAGAGATTTTATTTCATACACTTAAAAACATGATTCTGATTCAAGGTCCACAGTCTTCACAGGATTACCTAAGAGCCCCTGGCTCCCAATTCTGTGATTGAGTGGGGCTGGCCCAGACTGTTTCACTGCACGCACATAACTCAGGGCCATGGGATGGAAAGATTGAAGAACCTAAAGAAGAGAAGGCTGGGGAGGATAACAGCTGATTTCAAGTATTTGAGGAACCGCCATGTAAAAAAGGTAATTAGATTTAGTCTGCCCAATGCCAGAGGGCAGAACTAAGTACCAAGGATGGAAGTGGTCAAGGGGCAGATTTGGGCTTCCATTTAGAGGCGGCCTAGTGCTTTTGAAAGAACCTTGAATATGAAGAATGAAGACTTGGAGCCAAGTCCCAGTTCTTTTGTTTCCTTTTTTTTTTTTGTAACTTCCCTTCTTTGGGATTCACTTTCCTGTTCTGTGACTGACAGGAGGAAGACCAGAGTCAGGGGAACTGCATGGATGCTTCAAGTTGCCCTCTGAGTTAAAAAGCCACCTTCTCAACCCTGACATTCTCCTGGATGCAAAGCCCAGAACACCATGCAAGAACCAGATTTACTGGTGATCCAAATGCTAAGGGAAGCCATGTGGTGAACCCAAAGAGACTGTAGTCCATCCCTGACCATGACTCAAATTCAAAATGTGACATAAAAGATGCTATCTAGGATATGGGATGAGAAAAAAAAATGCCACCTGAGCCCAGAGCAAGAGTGAGGTACTGTGGAGTGCCTGCCAAATGTTAAAGGGAAGGCCGTCAGCACGCTGGGTGGCCCAGGCATGATTTATGATTTATGAGAGACCGAGGGTTAAGAGTCATCCAAGATGAGAGGGCATGGATGGGCTGTGATCTGCCCCATTGGAGGGTGTACCCCCCATGATGAAGTCACAAATCCCCTAGACGATGGTACCTATTCCCCATTCCCACATTCCTACAAGGTAAGCTAACCCTACATAAATTTCAGCTGTTATTCAATTCAGACTTTTTGGGACACATTCAAAAATGCTGAGATTATAGTGATTTCACCTGAGTTTGCTTAGGAGGCAGCCGCCAGAATCCCCTGTCCAGAACAAAAGAAGAGAGAAGACCTAGTAGGAACAGATAGCATCTGCCAGGATGTAAAAGGGATTCTCAGGCAAAGTTCTCCAGCCCTAACATCACAATCCTGACCTTTGTCAGGTGTGAAAAGCTCCCTTCCTTCACACATACACACACACACACACACACACACACACACACACACACACACACACTACCTTTCTTGCCCTCCCTTGTTTATAGAATTATACACCTAGAGCTGGAAAAAAAACTGGAAATCATCTAGACCAACCTCTCATTCTACAGATGAGAAAACCTGGACCCAGAGTGACTTCTCCAAGGTCAAGGCAGATAGTTGGTGGAAGAGTCAGGATTCCAAGACAGATCCTCTGACTCCAAAGCCGACCCTCTTTCTACTGTACCGAACTGCCTCTAAAGTTACACGCCCCGTACTCCCTGTGAGATTTAAGTTCTATGGGCAGGGACTGTCATTGCGGGCTGGTATTCCAAGGATTTTGTAATGTATGGCAGATGTTTAGGATCTTGGAAGCAGAGATTCATAGTTGGAAGGAATGTTAAAGAGACCACTTGGTTCAACCCTCTAATTTCTAGTCCCACAATGGCTAACTAATTTAATACTCAAGGTGACACAGGTCACAAGAGGCAGGGCCAGGAGTATCCAGGATACTTTCCATTGTGTATTTCACTGAAACTGAATCGACTGCCCCCAGGTCTCTAAGTCTCTGAGGTTTTCCTCAACGAGTACTTTTCCTCACAACAGACCAGCATGATGTAGGTAATTATGCTTGCTGTATTATATTAAAGATGAAGAAACTGAGGGTCACAGGGTCTCACAGAGAATGACTTTCCCAAAGTCATACGGCTGGTCGACATCCAAGCCAAGGTTCCAGCTCAGGCTGCCAGTTCGACATCTGTCCCACTGCCCCACCGCTGTATCTCCAGACGATGCCTCCAGATCCTAGAATGTTAGGGCTGAGGAGGACACCAGAACCTTGGAGTTCAACTGAGTCCAAGCCTGTCCTTTTACAAAAGGAAGAACCAAGGCCCAGAGAGGTTCTCCAGGACCACTGAGCTACTCAAGCTTTAGGATTGGAAGGCAGGTCTCCTGACTCCCCAAACCAGCTCTTTCAACTAATGCACACAATCTGAGTGGAAAGATTAATTCTTCCTCCAAAGCTTGTATCTGGAGGTCTGAAGAGAGACAGGAAGTTAAACAGATACAGATACAGATACACACACACACACACACACACACACACACACAATCAGAATCACAGACTGCCAGAAATTAAAAGGGACCTTGGAGGCTATCTAGAACAACTCCCTTTAAAAAAAAAAAAAAGAGGAAATTTAACACCGTCCCGTTAAATGACTTGCTCAAAAGTCACCCAACTAGCCAGTTAATAGCAGAGTCGGGTCTCAAACCCGGCTCTCCCAACTCAAAGCTGACTATTTTTCCCCCTCTAGCACACTACCAAGCATCAAAATAGAGTAACAGTTTAAGAAAGGGAGCATCCCAGAAGGGGGAGGGGTGGTAAACGGACTCCTAGCACCTCCCTGGGTCCAGCTCCATGTCCTCGTCCGAGGGCAGCCATGCTTCGGGGGACGGACACAGATCAGGAAAGGGCAGGCTTCCTAGGGCGATTAGGGGGCTTGGGAATGCTCTCGGAGACCCGAGCAGGGGAAGGAGTCACGTTTGATGATGCTTTGCTGAGAAACCTGGACGAATTTAATTAAAACATCATTTATCCTGGCCCAGTGGAACTAATTGAGTGCTTTTAATATTCTGACTTTTCATTAATAGGTTACAAAAGAGTCATAGTCTAGAGGGGCTCGGGGTGGGGTAAGGGGCGAGAGAGACAAGAAAGGAAACTGGCCCTTTTTGATTTAATCTGCACTCGAGACCACCCTCCCCAGCAACGGGGCTCGAGACCCCATCACCTCCCCTTAAACAGCTGAAGGCGGGAGAGGGGCTTTGGCAGAGAAAGGGGGGAAATTGGTTTTTTAATAAGTGGGTAATTCAGAACTTCTGCTTCCCAATAAAAGGGAGCTCACAGAAGTCCTCGCTCTAATTACCTCATCTTCACACCAGACAAGCTGGGTCTTTCATTAGCTATTGAGGTCATATGGCAAGCACTTAGCAGGACATGACAGGTCTGATGGACTCCTGGGCTGGGGGCACCACTGGGGGATAGATTAGGAGGGAGAAAGTATGTGAAGGGGAAAGAAAATGCTTTAGACTCCTTGGAAAAGGCCAGAGACACACAGCCCCTGTCTGGGGTGGGGGTGGGAAGGGAGGAGGGCTGTGTTGTCCCGGGGATTACTGGCTCAGCTATGAAGCCTCCCCCCACCCCCGGCTCAGCACCACGGGGCATATTCCAAAGACAAGCCAGCCGGCAGGCGGGAAACGGGGAAAAGCACGCTGTCAGGGAGATGGGGAGAGACCACCGGCGTGGCCGGGCTCTTCTCCTCACAGGGCTAGCGCCAAAAGCCCGGGAGCTCCCCACAGAGACCTGGCAGATCGGGTAATGACAACCTGGCCACATAATCACGGCGGGCAGTCTCAAAAAGGAAGAGAGCCGTCGTCATCAGCACCATAGCTCCCATTTCTTGCAGGTTTGCAAAATGTTCTCCTTCCAATGACCCTGCAGACTACAGAATGCAAAGCTCATTCTTCCAGTTCCATAGAGGAGAAACCAATTCGGAAGGCAGAATGGAAACGTTGAATTTTGTAACCAAAAGGCTTGGATTCGAATCCAACTCAGCTGCCTCTGTGACTTTGAGGAAGTCATTTACCTCCCTTAGCTGTAAAATTAGGGGGTTGTGGTCAGTCAGTCAATGAGCATTTATTAAGCATTTACTGTGTACCAAGCACCGTGCTAAGCACTAGGGATATGAAGAAAGGGAGATTAGATAATTTCCAAGGATCCCTCCAGGTCTATAGACCATGACCCAGGGGTCACACAACCAGTAAATAAATATCCATGCCAGGACTCCTGACTACAACACACTGCTTCTATATTACACCAACAAATCATAGAATTCAACTCAGTAAATCTCTAATCCTACTCCTCCCCACCCCCACCAGCACAGAATCCAGTGGGACTATCTCCTTCCTTTTTCTGGACATTATGCTGATCGAGGATAGTGAGAGCCTTTTTTTAAAGCAACTGCTGTCAACGAACCCCCCACCCCCACCCCTGTCTTTTTCCACATTAGCAGCTGTTAAGCTGAGCTCCACCCCCTCCCATCTTGTTCCTGCACAGTGGATTGTTTTTTTTCATCTAAATGCTAAACTTCCTATTTACCTGTGTTTAATTCTGTCTTCCTACACTGAAATTCTCCTCTATCAACTCCTCCTGGGACCAACAACACAAGATCTGCCAGCTCTATCACACCTTGTTCACACCTTTTAGACCCTGGCTCTGCCATCCAATGTCCTGGCTCTCCCTCTCAGCTTTGTGCCACCTGAAAATCTGATAAGCCTTCCATATCTTCAATCCAAGTCATGGACGAAGTTGTTAAACAAAATAAGGTCGAGGAGAGATCCATCCCTAGGCCACTCTACTAGAGACCTCTTTCCAAATGGATAGCAATTAACTTAGCAATACTTTTTGGGGACCGTTTTTCAATGAACTATGAAACTACATATATCACTCCACTATGACCCAGCCTACATCCCTCCACAAAAACAGAGAAGTTATAAGACACTTTTTTCGAAGTCTTCTAAAATCTGTAACTATGCCTACAGCATTTCCTTCATCTACAATACAGTCAAAAAAAAAGCAAGTGAGTTTGCTTTGGCCTGACATGTTCACAGCGAACCCATGCTGGCTCCTAGAGATCACGGTATCCACATTCTCACAAAACACCTGCTACTATTCCAGGATCAATTTCAACCTCAGAAGCCAGAGGCCATCACTAAGATTTGAGTGCCAGAAAGACCAATTCAATTAGACATATATTAAGCTCCATGTGAGGCTACATCCTAGGCACTAAGGGCTATAAAGATTTAACAAAGCACAATGCCTAAGGTGTTTGTAATTTCTTTTTTAAAATTAGACTCCAGCAAAATTTGGGGTTTGGGACACGAATTTTAGCATAATTTCTTTTTAAGACCTGGTCAGCAAGTGGGGACTCTGAAGTCTTAGGTTCTAGTCCTCATTCTGGCACACCCCATTTAAGTGACTTGCCCAACATTACACAATCTTTAAGCCTCAATTTCCTCATTGGTCAAATAGAATACTGCCTCAAGGGACCCTCATACTACAATGAAACAATGAACATGAAAGCATAAATTGTCACCACAAATGGAAGGAAGTGCCCATAACAAGGTTATTGTTACACAGTCTGCTGTTTCTATATTATGTCACCCTTGATCACAGCCTTTGTGCTCCAGTACCAACCATCGTGACTCCTTTAGTCAGGGTGAGACCCCCTTCATCTCCACCCATCAAGGCATCCTTCCTCTGATCTCCCCACCTCCTTCATTCATTCAGCAAGTTAAAAAAAAAAAAAAGCACTGTGCTGGGAGCTAGGTGTTATGGTGGATTGAGTCCTAGACCTGGAATCAAGATGACTCAAGTTCAAATCCAGCTTCAGACACTTACTAGCAATATGACCCTGGGCAAGTCACTTAACTTGTCTGCCTCAGTTTCTTCATCTGTAAAATTGGATATCATTGCTACCCTCAGGATGCTTAGGATCTAATTAGAGCGACAAGAAAGACACATAGAACAGAGATAGTAAGGGTTATAGGCTCACAGAGGAGGGAAAAATCCTAGTGGCCTTGGGAGGTCAGAAAAGGCTTCCTGAAGAGATAGGGCTTGTACTCAGCCTCCAAGGATGAAGAGTATTTGAGCAATTGGAAGGTAAGGAGACCCTTCTACAGCCACGTGGGCTAGGGATGAAGGAAGGAAAACAAGCAAAGACCTTCCACCATTTTGCCCTAACAATCTCTCCCACGGAGTGAGAGGTAGATGGAAAGAGAGGGGACTCCTTGCTCCAGACTACAGCCCACTCTCAGGCCTATGGCCATCCCATGCTGGTGACTCCAGAGACAACGCATGTAGGATAAACATGTAGGACTGGGTATACCAAAGACAAATGAAAAGGTGAGGCTGAAGGAACTTCCCATTATAAATACTATAAGCCTTACAGTCCTAAGAGCCCTGCTGTGACACACCTCCTGAATTCTCTCCCATGCAGGATGTTTCTTTGTTACTCAAGGAAACTACCCAGAAACATAAGAGAAATATCAAACACAGACCATGGGTCCGTAACAAGACAGAGTTATACCATAGAAATAAGATGGCATTTGAAATCAAGTTCAAATCCCAGTGATGCCATGTATGTTACATATTACCTTGGGCATATATATATATACCAGCAAGAAACCCTTCTGGGCCTCAGTTTTCCCTACACTTATAATGGGTAGTTTTGACTAGAAGATCACTTTCCTGTTCTAAATCCAATCATCCTAAGGCAGGTGTGGCCAGAGAATTGGGATGGTGCAAGGTGACCCACCCACACTTCTGGGAAGGCTAAGACCCGCTGAAGGTGATTGGGGGAGAAATAGCAAAGGCATATCTACAAGGAGCAGGAACAATGGTAGAGGTTACAAACTGGTAAATTTGGGCTTGAGGTCAGGAATAAAACCTTCCCCACCACTAGGGCTCTCCCGCAGCGAAATGGGCTGCCTTGGGAGGTGTCTCCTCTGGGTGACTGTCATCTGATGGGAATGTTATGGCGGGGGGAGGTCTTTAATTGAGCCACTCCCTCCCAGCTATTAAATCCCATGATTCTTAAATTCCAAGGATGACCCGAGCCAGGAGGAAAGATGAGTACCGATGCCTTCCTTCCCTCCTTTCCTCCCGCTCTGCCAGGGGCCCCGCTCACCTTCATCCCCACCAGATTGTTGTGGAAGTCCACACGGGCACGCAGGTCCTTGCTGGACTTCTTCCCCAGGAACTCCTTGACAAACTTGTTGCTGTACTTAAGGTTGTCCCCGCAGCCCCCCCACTGCCAGGCCTCCCTGTTCTCCAGGTCCGGCGCCTCGTCGCAGGTGCAGCGTTCCAGACGCCCGGCGCTACATGCTTTAGCCAGGGCGTGGGTCAGGCCGGCTGAGGAGATGGCATAGAGGAAGGCAGTCTCCTTGAAGCCTACCCAGCAGGGGGACAGAAGGGCAGAGGCCCGGGTTAGCAATATTCCCACACTTACCAGTTGCATGACCAAATCCCCATCACTGACCGTTGGTTTGCTCATCTGTAAAACCAGTAGGTTAGACTAGATCGGTGGTCCCTAAGAGATCCCTTCCAGCTCTGACATTCAGGGCTTCTGTCTTATAAGGGTCAAGCAGGACAAGAATTGGGGAAATTATTCTAATATAGAGGGTTGAAGGGACAATCCCCATTGGACCAGAGCTGCAGAGGTCTAAATAGTGTTCAGTGGAGGTATTACTTATAAGGTGAACAGAGTACAACTTGGGGGAGGGCAAGGAATAGCTAAGAGCCCTCTCAAAAGGCAAAGTCAAGGAAGTTGGCAGGCCTATACTCAGTGCCTTGAGAAGGCACTAGATCATTTCTAGTTCCACTACTCCCAAAACTCAACCCCAAAGCTCAATCTCAGAGGGAAAAAGAAAGAGCTGATAACAGATACTAAAATGTTAGTGACTGATACAGGCTGAATGCTACCTCATCCAGCCTTAGCTCCATACTTACAGGACTGCAGAATGCCAAAACTGGAGGAGACTTTAGAATAAAGAATGTGGGTAAGTGGTTTTGGCCAAGATAACACAGGTAGAAGGGTCAGAGTTCAAATCCAGCCCTTCTTGCTATAAATTCCATGTGTGTATATCTGTATGTTCATGCATGTATGTGTATACATATATATATATGTATGTGTTTGTGTGCCGGGCGTGGAGTTAGGAAGACCTAAGTTCAAACCTAGCCTCAGGCACCTACTAGCTGTGTGACCCTGGGCAAGTCACTTATCCCTGTTTGCCTCAGTTTCTTCACCTGGAAAAGGAGCTGGAGAAGGAAATGGCAAACCCCTCTAGTATCCTTGCCAAGAAAACCCCGAATGGGGTCATGAAGAGTCAGACACGACTGGAAACCACTGAACATGTGGGAGATATGTGTATGTGTGTTTAACCACCAGCATCCCCAGAGACTAGGCTAGTAGGTAAGATGTGTCAGGGAGAGGTGAAGGGGAAGAGCCTTCCCACCACTTCTCAAACCATGCCAAGTTGGCAGCCTGATTAATCCCTCATTTACTTCTTGCTGGCCTTGGTTTGTCCAAGCATAAAATGGGAGCATGGCTTCTTTGTTGATACCCTCCCAGGGGCTTAAGAAAAAAGAAGAGAAACCCTAGGAGGGGGAGGGGAGAGAAGGGGGCACACCACAGGGCAGAGAGAAAGGAAAAGGGAAAAAAGGGGAATGGGGGAAGGGGGAGAAGAGGAGAATTCTGCTTTGTACTTAGGAGACAGTGCAGAGACAGGCTGTATTTCCCAGGGCCAGGGCACTACAACCACCTCCCACCTTCCCCCCTGTCCCTCTCAGAAGGGGCTGGGTAACACACACTCAGCATGTGTCCAGAGTCATCAGAAACCTAGGCCGGTCAGCCTGGAGCCCTCCCTACCGAGAGAAACCTGAGATGCGCTGCTGCCTCAAGTTCTCGCTGGGGCACCTCACAACCAGCCAGCAACTGCTCTTGCCAACCAGCTTGCCCTGCCCCCTCTTCCTTCTCCCCTACTCTCCACCCCACCGCCCATCCCTGGGCCTGGGACAGCCAGGGGGAGGCAGCATTGTCTAACTTCAGGAGCAGGCCAGAAGACCCTCCTAGGCTAGCAAGGTCTGCCAGCTGCCCCGTAAACAGAGAGTACATCCTGCTGCCCAGAGAGGTCCCTGGAGAACAGAATACTCTAAAAGGACTGACAAAACATTCTCCCTGCTAACGAGGCAGTGCAAAGGTCATTATCCCCATTTCACAGAGGCCCTGAGGTACAAAGTAATGGGCTTAAGGCTAGCAAGCAGGTGAGCAGGGAGTATGACCCAGGCCTTCTAAAGACCAGGACCTCTCCTACAACAACACACAGCTCTTCCATTCACCCCCCTCCCCTTCTACATCCTCAGCCACCAATGTCTGTACAGGACCTTCCTATAACCCACCTAGAAACACCACACTCTAGTAGAAAGAGCAGTAGGGTTAGAGACAGGACCCAAGTTCGAAACCTACTTCCACTCTCCCATTACCTCTGTGGGTTTGGCCAAGTGCCTTTTCTTCAGTGGGACTCGGTTGCTTGGTCTGTAAAATGGGAAGATTGAACTAGATGATCTTCAAGGTTCCCTTCCAATCCTGACCAATAGCCAGGCCTTCTGCCTCCTCTCTCCTCCAACCTAACACGTTATCCCACTAGGATTTTTTTTTTAGCTCAGAGATCTGGCCATGTCACTCAAAGCTCCCCATGGCCTCCCACATACATTTTAAGCTCCTGTGCTTTAGGAGTCAGGGCTTCCCACAAGCTACAGCATCCTACTTTTCCAAACCTCCCACCTGACTCCCTTCCCTGAACTCTGCACTCCAGCCAAGGTAGGCAACTCTTTGTCCTCCCTCCCTCCCCCCAATTAAGCCCCCTACTTTCCCACCTCTGCACCAATGCCCAGGCTGTTTCTGAGGCCTAGAATCTCTATATCTCCAGCCGATGAATTTTTATACATCCTTCAAAGCCCCCTCAACCACTCCCTCCTCCAAGAAGCCTTCCTTAATCTGTCACTGCAATCACCATCCTATCCAGTAATGGCCTCCCCCTCTCAGACCTCATACAGCACAGACTCACTATTGTAATGTATCTTGTAGTTATCTCTATACAGGGGCTGTGTTTTACATTCCATTGGCCCTAGAACCTCTCCTAGGCTCTGCACATAGAAGGTGCTTCCTAGGGACCATAGAACCCAAGTCCCTTATTTTATAAATAAGAGGATGACCAAGGCCCTGGGCAGAGGAAAGAACTTGCCCTAAGAGGGTAGGAGGAAAATCAGCTCTCTCAATAATGAGAGGGAGAGAGATCTCAGAACTGGGGGGTGGGGGGAGGGAGGGATGTACCAACAAGTCAAGGTAGTCCCTGAGGCTCTCAGAAAGTAGCTCCCTCAACCACCAAGAGGTACCTAAAAACATCCTGTTAGCTGAAATTTTTGATCCTTAACCCAATATAGATTTTGGGAGGAGTACGCTTGTAATGGTTAGACTTGGAATAAAGAAAATCTAGGTCTGAAGCCATGCCAGAACCTTACTATCTGTGTGACCTTGGGCAAGTCATTTAACCCTTGGGAGTCTGTTTCTTCATTTGTAAAATGAGGGGATTGGATCTATAAACCTTTTAAAATGAGGGGATCTAAATCTATAAACGTTTGATGAATAATCATTAACCCTAAATCAGTCATCCATAACGACTCTACCAAATGACCTTTAAAGTCTATGATCAATGTCCCTGAGGTTCAGATTTAATTCCCCAAATATTTCTTAAACCTTTACTGTGGATAAAATCCTGTGCTGCTGGGGGAGAAGCAGAGTTTAGCTAAGATGTGGTTGATCCTTACCCTTACAGAACTCTCATTCCAAAAGAAGGCCAAGACACAAACATGGCTACTATTGCATAATATCATATATTATTATAATTAAATATATCATAGAGATGCAAAAAAAAGTGCAGCCTAAAGTTGGGGCAGTTTCCTAGAGAGGCTGACATTTGAAGTGGGCTTATCAGATGGGTAAGAATTTCAACAGTCAAAGATAGGAAGGACTGGAGTACAGTCCAGGAGGCCTGATGCGCACAAGGCAACAGATCTATAGTGGAAATAATATGGCCCTAGAATTGGGAGACCTGTTGGAGTCTCAGCTGTTGCTTTGTAGCCATGGGACCCGGAGCAAGACACTTGTCAAACAAAGGGGTCAGACTAAAAGAACCGTCTCTAGCTCTAAGCCTTCCATCCTTTTTCCTAGAGTGGGTTGTAATGAAGGACGGATGGAGAGAAGACAAGGGTACAAATTGAAGACAATAGGGAAAAGGCACCAATCAGGAAAGGGAGGACCGTCTACCTTTTTACCCATAGTATTAACCCTAAGGACAGGTAAGCAAAAGCTAGTGTTAGAGATGGGTAGCAGATACCCAACACTCGCCACCCAGTTCCCTTGGGTAACTTAGGGTTACCCAACTTAGGGTTACACCTGGGTTTACTAGACCAAGCTCCAACCCTAACTGGGTGTCTCTGGCTCCCCCAAATGCTCCCCCAACATTTTCCTGGAGCATCGTCCCCACTTCTTTTGAGACTATTTAACCCCCGCCCAGCTTTTAAAGTCTACCTCCAATGGTGCCACTTCCAATGGCGCCACCTCCTTGGAAGAGTCTTCCTTTATTCTGCCCAGTTAGTAACAAAACATCCCCTCCAGTCTCAGACTTCACCTGCACCTCTCTGATGAGCTCAGCTTGAAATATTGCATAGGTATTTGCCTGTCACATCCCCCCTACTAAACTGAGTCATAGGAGGCCAGGAAGGCAAGACTCTGTGTCTATCTAAACCTCCTGTGTCCCCATGCTTGAAACACAAAGAGACACTTGTTAAACTGAAGCATGCAAGGAGAAAGTCTTTTTGCCAAAGGCAAGGTGTCTGAGCAGAAGGGAGAAAAGTTCCAGGTAGGTAGAACAGGTTTCAGCGAGGCCTAGGGCTAAAGGCCCCATCTTTTAATTTTAACTTCTATCCTCAGTCCCTTTCCCCAGTTGCTGGAAGCCCCGAGGGACAGATTTATATGAAAGCAGGAGAGTCACTTCCCCCACAGCCCATTTGTGCACATTTGTGCCCAGATTGTCTGTTCTGTCTAAGGTTCTCTGGCTGCAGGTGAAATGTGATTGTGGACTGGGGGGAAAGGCCCCTGTTTGTGCCCCGAACATCTTCTAACAGAATCATAAATTCACAGACCATCGGAACTGGAAGAGACTTAAGGAATCACAGCATCAAAGGATGGTCATTGAGTCTAACCCTCTCATTTTACTGATGAGAAAACGGAGACTCGGTGACCTGACCGGAGTAACATAGCTTGTAAGTTCCTGAGGTGGGAATTTAAATTTCCTCAACTATAAAATGAACTGAAGAAGGAAATGGCAAACAACTGCAGTATCTTTACCAAGAAAACCCCAAAATGGGGTCATGAAGAGTCTGAAATGACTGAACAACAACAGGGAATGGAAATGACTCGGCCAAAGTGATGCCCAGTCAATAGCAAAGCCAAGACACCCATGCTATTGAGGGTGCCATCTCCCATCATATGGCCATACAAGGAGGAGGATGATCAGGATGACGGCCCTGGAGACCTTGCCATACATAAGTCAATGAAAGAAACGGGGAAGGTTTACTTGGCCGGGAGAAGCCTTGAGTGGGGCACAGGGGGCTGTGTGTGATGACCGTTGTCTCCAAGTATCTGAAAAGCTGCCATGTGGAAGAGACCAGAGGTTCAGAGCACTGAACCTGGAGTTCACATTGTGACTCGCGTTTAATGCTTGTGTGACCCCAATCAAGTCATTTGATCTCTTAGGCCTCAGTTTTCTCATCTGTCAAATGGGGGGAAGGGGTCGATGACTTCTAAGGCCCTTTCTGGCTCCAGATCTCTGACACCGTGATTAGATTTGTTCTTCTTGACCCCAGAGGGAAGAACAAGGCAGGTGTCATGGGCCAGCACGACAGCTCCCAATTCCCTGGTTCTTTGAGGTCCACAGAAAACACCTCTCACAACGATCCTTCTCGAGGTCTGTCGGTTCACAGGCGCTGATGCTACTTCAAGAAGGACATCGTGGGGCTCAAATAGGCCAGGAAAGGGGCTTTGATAAGTTAAAAACATAAGACAAACGTGAGAGACTGTTACCTGAAAAAAGAGAGGACTATCTGTAGCCAGAGAAGACCAGGATAAAGCAAAGCCCAAGGAAATAAAAGAATGGAGAGAATGGTGACCTCGTAGACTTAGGGACCAGAGGCTTGGGCTCGGGTCCCAGCCCTAACAAATGCCTGTGTGACTGTGGTCAAGTCACTCAGCCTCTGAAGGCCCACCCTGCCTCCCCCCCATGCCCTGGAGCTGTGGTCAGGATCAGATGAGATAAAGGGTAAAAGGAAATCTGGAAACCATAACGTGTTATATAAATAACAGCCACTTGTTCTGAAGGACTTCTGGACATGAGGACCAGGAAGACGCAGCCACTTGGAGTTCTTTGAGAGCTGCCTAAGGGGTAATCTCTCTTGAACCTGAAGGCTACGCCTGGAGAAACAAGCCAAAAGGCCACAGATTCCTCGAAGGGGCTAAGCTGTGTAGAACTCTACAAAAGAAATTTAAGAAGTTAAATTGGGCCACGCTAAGGGCTGTATGACTATGCAATCTATCTATAACTTAGCCTGGGTAGGGCTGGTAGGTAGATTTTTAGTCATTATGTGATTACGCAGTCAGGGCAGGAATGAGGGAACAAGGATTTATCAAAGCACCTACCAAGCAGTAGCATTTAGGGACTTTACAAATATTACCTCATCTTTATTGTTTGTTTGTTTAGTTTTTTTGGAGGGGGGAAGGCAGGGCAATTGGGGTTAAGTGACTTGCCCAAGGTCACACAGCTAGGAAGTGTGTCAAGTGTCTGAGGTCGGATTTGAACTCAGGTCCTCCTGACTCCCGGGCCAGTGCTCTACTCACTGAGCCACCTAGCTGTCCCTATTACCTAAGTCACAGTGATTCCAAATCCAGCACTCTATCCCCGATACCAGGAGGGAAACAGAAGCCCAGAGTGAAAGAGACTCCCCCAAAGTCACACAGCTAGAAAGTACTGGGATTGGGGCCAAGGGCTTCCTGGCTTCCATCACTCTCTCCACCATACCAGTCCTTTTTACAGCATGGGAAACTGAGGCCCAGAGTCACACAGTGAGTCCAGGGTTCAAATTCATAGCTTTGTTAAGCACCTACTAAGTAGTAGTATATAGGGGCTTTACAAACATTACCTCAGTTTTATTTGAGTATCCTCAATTTTACAGATGGAGAAACCGAGACAGGCAGTGATCAAGCAACTTGCCCAGGGTCATTGAGGCCACATTTGAACTCAGCTCAAGTCTTCTTGACTGTGGGCTCAGTATTTCTATCCACTGCACCACATAGTGCCCTATGCCTGAAAGGGACCTAAAAGTCCAACCCTAATGTCCTCTGGCCCTTTTGTTTTAGAAGGTAAGCTCCTTGAGGGCAGGGCCCACGTCATTTCCTTACATCTGTATCCATAGCACCTACATAGTTCTACATAGTTCCAGGCACCTAGGAAGCACATAATAAATGTTTGTTGATGGATGGCACAGATGTGCAGAGATGCCCTATCATACCCAGGGTGAGTGGTAAATTCAGCAATCTCCATACTCAAAGCTGTCTATTGGGCTATTAAAATCCTGGCTCAAAGGGACATCTACAAACAACTTAACTGAAGAGAGTGAAGACCTGAGCTTTCACCTTAGAAAGGAAAGCTCCCTTCTTTGAGGCCCTTGGGTGGTACCAGCTGCAGACATGACCAGCAGAAAATATTTATTTCATCACCCGTAGACCATGCCAGCTTCATGCCACGTAGCCATCTGCCCAGTCGATGTGTGGCCCAGCCCAGGTGGGTGGTAACGACAGCCCGGACCAGGGAGTCCTAGCCAAGCAGCTCATGGACTGGGGGACTGTGGGTAAGCCCCTTCTTCCTGGGGGACCTTGGTCGTCTCGTTTATAAAATCGGGGATAGGGAAGATGTTCTCCAAGGCCCCTTCCAGCTCTAAACCCTATGGTCCGTCAGCATCCAAGCACCAACCTACTGGGGCAAACGGCTTTGACCATTCTGCCTTGGATGATGCCCAACAGGTGGTTGGTGGTAGGGGCAGGCATGGGGTATGTGCCCAGGAAGGGGTACCATTCCCTAAGGGGAGAGAACATCACAGCCTGGGCCCTTCGATGCCCAGCACGTCAGGAACACTGATCCCCATCCTCTGACAGCTGAACGGAAGCTCACATACCATCCCCTTCCCACCCCCACCCCCCACCCTGCCCCCAGGACAAAGCCTTTGCTCTTCTGGTCCTGCATTGAGTTTGAGGCTGGGGCAGGGGGACATTGGGAGAACAGAAGGGAGAAACGAGTCAACTCCCCTCCCTTTTCCAACCCCATTTGTTTCCCTCCTCCTTCCTCCTGCCCCAGGGAGACTTTCTAAGAGAAACTGGACTTAGTCAAATAGAAGGAAGTTTGGTCTCCAGGTTGTTCCCAAGGCCCCTCTCCAGACCCCGCCCTGCCTCCTCCCCAACCCCCAGCACACACACTCGAGTGCACACACATGCACACAGACACAGACAGACACACACACACACGCACACACACGCACACACATGCACGCACACGCACACACATGCACATGCGCACAGGCACACATATACACACACACGCACACACACGCACACACACACACACACACACACACACACACACACGGCCCTGGGTTCTCGCCAGTGCCCAAACTGTCTCCACCGGGTGCTATTTGATTGCATGAGATATTCTGTAACAAGATAATAAGCTCCCAATCAATGCAGCCATTCTAACCCCGGGTGCCTCCCCAGCCTGCCAGCCGTGAGGCACCAGCCCTGTGGCCGGGATCAATTCCCAAGTCTCCCTAAAAAGCCCCACACCACACGCCCTCCCTCCCCACTAAAAAAGAAAAAAATCTTATGAAATAACTTCTGCTTACTCTAACTATCGAGCTCAATTCTAAGCCCGGGTGCCAGGGGAAATTAAAAAAAAAAAAAAAAGAAACAGTATGGAAGGACGGATGGATCCTGTAACTACAGACAGGGCCAGCCCTAACCAGCAACATGGCTGAGAGAGCCAATGTGGCCTTCCCTGTCCCTGGGCTTCTGGAGGTCCACTCACACCCTTCCCACTCCCATCTCCCCATCTCAGGTGCTTGTGTCTTCTGGCTTTATCGCTAGCCCTACCCTCAAAGCCAGATCTGAAGAGAGGATGCCATAGGCTCACTCAGCTGTTAGCAGTCCTTTATACCTCATGGATAGAGTATACGGACGCCCTTCTATCCCCTACTGAACCATAGGAAAGCAGAGCTGGGAGGGATCTCAGAATGGAGAATCTCAAGGCCCTTAGCGATCCTTACCTCAACCTCCCAAAGCCCAGTTTTATAGGTAGGGAAGCTGGGAACTAGAGTTAAGCAGCTTACCCAAAGTTGCCCAAGCAGGTCATGCCCCCCTCTCCCACCTAAGCATCCTGCCCCTCCTTCCCCAGCTCTCATCAATTAGCTCCAAAGACTGACCTCTCTTCAGCAGGCTGGCCCGATAGCGACCCTCCAGAGTACAGTTCCAGCGCTCAAATCGGAACTGGTACTGGCACTCAAGGGCACTCATGCTGATGGCCTCCATGAGGGTCTCGGCCACACCCGGATCCCGCCGGCACATGCGTCGCTGCTTCTTCTCCAGCTTGAGCCGGTCACACACCTTATAGTGGGCCTTTGCGGCAGCCTCCTCCATTTCTGTCGTCAGTGGGAGGATGGTCAGGGGCTCACTGCCTGTCAGCCTGGGGACAAAGAAGACAGATACAGTCAGCTAGGCACCCTAACCAAACCATGACTTTTGTTGTTGGACCTTAACCTAACATACGGCAAAAAGCAGTGGGTTTTGAAGGATGAGGAGGATGTTGGGGCAGGGGAGTGGGGAATGTAAGAGAAGGTGCCACATATAGAGGGGCTTCACAGTGGGGAAAAGGGGAGACAGACAGCAGAGGGGCTTAAAAGCTAGGCATGGGAGTTGCAATAACTGGCACGTAGTAATTAATAACTGCTTGCTGGCTAAACAGCACAAAGACAACAGAAAGCTGCTGAAGGATGCTGGGCAAATAAATAACAGCCCTGCTGGGTTGGCCTAGAACTGGGGTTCTTAACCAAGAGTCAGCAAACTTGTTTTAATAGTTTGGTAACTATCTTTGAACACAGTTTCCTTTGCAATCTTGTGCATTTTATTTTATGCATTTAAAAACATTATTCTGCTCAGCTAGGTGGCTCTGTGAATAGAGCACTGGCCCTGGAGTCAGGAGGACCTGAGTTCAAATCCATACTCAGACACTTGACACTCGCTGTGTGACCTTGGACAAGTTACTTGACTCCAATTGTCTTGCCTAAACCTAAACATTATTCTGAGAAGGAGTCCATAGGCTTCCCTTGCTGTCCATGACCCAAAAAAGATGAAGAGCCATTGGCCTAGAAGCAGGACTAAATCTTGGACCTGCCATTATCTCCCTACAGCATACTGAATCACTGGGTCTATTTTTAGCTGCCGTCTCTCCCTCTTGATCTTAACATTGCCATTTTCTGAGTCTCAGTTTCTGCTTTTGTAAGATGAGGGTGTTAGACTAGATTATCTTGGCCCTTTGCTAACTTTAAATCCCAAGGTGAGGCCCCCACAGATTCCAGAGACCCAATTTCCTGGGAGCCAACTCAATAATTATGAGCTGAATCCTTCTCAGCTCAGAGAGGATACACTCTGTCAGAATCACTGATCTGTCTAAACAGCTAGCATCTGGCAACTAGGCTGCGCAGTGGACTGGGCATGGAGTCGGGAAGACCCGAGTTCAAATTTGACCTCAAAGATTTACTGGTGGTCTGATCTTGAACAAGTCTGCCTCGGTTTCTTATCCATAAAAGCTGTTGTGAAGATAAAATGAGATACTCGCAAAGTTCTTTGGAAAACTTAGAGGATTCTTCTCCTCTTCCTCCTTCTTCCCCCTTCAAGCAGGAGGATCAGCTCAGGAACCTCCTGTCCATTCCTGGAGCCACTATGCTTCTCCTTCAAGGAAACAAAACCCTCTTCCTGGAATCACTCCTTCTCATCCTTCAAAGACACTTCAGAAGCCATCCAGTTCAGCCCACCACAGAGCAGGAAGCTCTTCTGCACTCTCCCCAATAATGGGTCATCCAGCCTCTACTCAAATAATACGCCAACGTGGGTGAGTACTTCCCCTGCCCATTGTACCTGCAATCAGCTTCGTTATCTCATCTGTGACATGAGTAGCACAATCTGTAGTGGTACAGCCGTAGGATAAACACTTATTAGGCACCTGCTGTATGCTGGGTTATGTGTTCAGAGCTAACAGCACAAACCAGATTGTGTTCTTGAGGAGGTTATAATTTAAAGGAGTTGCTATGACATGTATTCAGATTTTTAAAATATGTACAAAATAGGATGTGACAGGGGCAAAGGAAAGATTTTAACAAAGGACTCGGGAAATTTGGAGAGAAAGAACATAGTCGTGGTGTCATGGAAAAGACACTAGATTTAAAGTCAGAGGATCTGGGTTCAAATTCAGACTCTACAGCATTCTACCTTTGGAACCTTGGACAAGTCATACTCCTAGGGATTTACATTTCAGGGGTTACACTAAATGTACTCTAGACTCGAGCATTTATTAAGCACTTCCTCTATGCATGAGCACTAGGGATACAGATAGCAAAATAATAATGATGATAATAGACCCTGCCCTCAAGGACCTTACATTCTAATTCTAATGGGAGGAAACAATATTTTCATAGGATCACAGATTTAGAGCTGGAAGGACTTGGGAAGTCATAGAACCCAATTTCTTCATTTTACAGACAACGAAACTGAGGCACAGAGAAATAAAGCCAAGGGTTACACAGCTAATAAATGTCTTAAGTGAGACTGAACCCACGTTGTCCAGATTAAATTCAATGCTCTATCCACTACGACACACTGCTTCAACAGTATACCTAAAAAGGTACATACAAAACACATGCATTTGATGCAGGGGGAGGATTTGGGATCTTCATCAAGGTGGTAACTTCTTGAAAGAAGGGAGGGAATTCAAGAGGCAGATCTAAGGGGGAGGGGCTTTCTAAGAAAGGCAAGCCAAAGGTACAGAAGATGAGATTGGAATGAGAATGACAAGATTGGGGGACAGAGAATAATCTGTTTGGCTTAATAGAGAATGCACGAAGCAGGGGAGGGTGAGATCAGGATGGAAAGGCAGGATGAAGCTTTCTCTGGGACTCTCTTTTCCACAAAGAAAATGTTTTCTTTCCCCCAGATGCTAGGAAAATATAAAAGACAATGTCACCCCCTCCTCAATTCACTGCTGGGTGGGAAGATGCCCCGGGCAGGCAAATCCAAGAGGGAATTGAACAACAAAACCATAAAGGGGGCCATGGCTTGGTTAGAACTGTCCAAAAGTGGAATGATAATGAGCTCCCATATCACTCAAAGTATGCAAGTAGAGGCAACAGTAATAAAAGTGGCCGTGCAGAGGGGATTCCTGTATCAGGCAAACAGCTGGATCTCCAAGAGCCCTTTGAGCACCGTGGTTCTAGGATTTGATGAACAGCAGCCAACGGCTCCACTTGCCAGGCACAGGGAAGGGATGCTGCAGGCACTTGGCATGACTTTAGTTGATGGGAATGGGAACTGGTTGGGCAGGAATGAGGATCTTCTCCTCAGCCCCCAGGAGAGCTCAGCCACACAATCCCCTCCGGGACTAGAGGTACAGGCAAGCCTCCCTGTGGTATCTGATTCCTGATGGAGGCAAATAGGAGGCCTTGGGAGAGAAAAGAGCAGGTGCCTCTGAAGGCTCCCTGCTGGGTTATAGGGTGTGGGGAACATGGCCATGTGCTCCATCCTGAACATCCCCAACTGATGCTTCTTGGGGGACCAGATCTATCTTCAACAAGGGACAGTTAGCCACATAAGGGAGCCATCTGCAGGGTATAATGCTCTGCCAAACCATTCATGAACATCTGCTTATCTTCTCCCTCCCCAACTCCACATAGAGTTACCCTAGATAGCTAACAGCTGGCATTTGTATAGTGCTTTGGGGCAGCTAGAAGGTGCACACAGTGCCACAGTGTCGGATCTGGAGTCAGGAAGGCTCTTCTTCCTGAGTTCAAATCTGGCCTTAGACACTGAGTAGCTGTGTGACCCTGGGCAAGTCACTTAGCCCTGTTTGCCTCAGTTCCCTCATCTGGAAACTGAGCTGGAGAAGGAAATGGCAAACCACTCCAGTATCTTTGTCCAGAAAATCCCAAATGGCACCATGAACAGCTGGACATGACAGAAATAACAAAACAACATATATTGCTTTAAGGTTTGCAAAGCATTTTACATATATTAACCCATTCTAAACTCCCAACAACCCTGTGAGATGGGGGATGTTATTATCCCCGTTTTTACAGATAATGAAAATGAGGCTGAGAGGTTATGTACCTAGGATTATCCAGTTAGTTTCTGAGGCAGGATTTGAATTCAGGTCTCCCTGGACCCAAGCCCTGGGCTCTATTCATTAAGCTGCCTGGTTGACCTGAAGGCTCAAAATCTCTAATACTGGTCTCTCTGAATGTCAAAGCTGGAAGAGAGCTTAGAAAAGAAGAATCAACAGCTCCTGTTTCCAAAGGCTCATAGATTTAGAGCTGGCAGGGTCCAGATCCCTTATTTTACAGACAAGAAAACAGTGGCTTAAGGAAAGGTGGGGACTGGCCCGTGATCACACAGCTAAGAAGCAGCAGTCAGACAGAAAACCCAGGTCTCCCCCTACAGGGCAGTGCACCCCTCCTTCTCGCCCCTCCCAAGCTATTCCTGCAAAGGCTTCCAGGGCAACATTCCGAGGATCAGGTTGCTCCCTTCTTTAAAATCAAACTGTGGCTCCCCATTGCCTACAGTGGAACTCGCCAAGCCCTGTTCTAAGAAACCTACTGCTCCCTGTGACGTGAATGGGACTTCTATAAGAAAAATCTCAGTTCTCAGGCTATTTACGCCCCCAAATACCAAATGTAAGATTATGTAACATGCATCCCTCCTCTTTCAATGAATGCCAATAACTGGCTTCCCCAAAAATAATATTTTGGGGCAGCTAGGGGATAAAGTAATGAGGCTGAAGGTAGGAAGACTTCTTTCTGAATTCAAATCTGGCCTCACACTTACTAGCTGTGTGGCTCTGGGCAAGTCACTTCTCTCTGCCTCAGTTTCCTCATCTCTAAATAAGCTGGAGAAGGAAATGGCAAAGCATTCCAATAACTTTGCCTAGAAAATCCCAAGTGGGTCATGAAGGATTGGACATGACTGAAACGACTGAACAATATTGTTATCCCCACTGTACAGTGAGGAAAACTGAGGAAAGGGGAAATGGTTTGCCCAATGAGACACATGGAGTATCAGAGTCAGAACTGGATTCTAAGCCTTCTGACTGCTGAGCCAGTGCCCTTTCCCCATACCCCAGACTCTCAGGCAAAGCTCTGTCAAGTGACATCACAGTAGGGTCTCCCCTCTCCCTTGTCCTTCCCACAGGGCCCCAAACAGGCAGAAAGCCTCCAGGAGGATACTTTCCTAAGTCAGAGACAGGGCCCAAGGCTGATCCTTATACTCCACCTTCCCCTTCTGACTGAGCGGGGAGCAGCAAGGCAGTCTGCTCCACTTCTGTCCCCTGGTGTCAAGTCCTACCTCCCAGTCATTCCACCCTCGGGCATGCCTGGCCTCCTGCCAGCCACCCTCTACTCCCTTCTCCACCCCCTCCCTTAACCCACCATGTGTTGGCATCCATCCGTCTCCTCTCCTCTCTGCCCAAACAGTGCCAAAGGACACACTGGAGTGGGTCATGAATCACCCAGTTGGTCTGTGGGATGCCTCAGGCTGTCAATCACTCAGTCAGTCAACAAGCATTTATGGAGTGGAATCGCTGGGGATGGGGCCCGAGTCAGGGAGCAGGGGGAGGGATTGGAAGAGAAGGAAGAAGTCAGGGAAGTGAATACAAAAGAATCAGAAAACATAGCTCTGGCCCTGAAGAAATCCATATAGTGCAGCTGGGACAGACGTAGGCACAGGAAGCCAGTGGAGAACAAAATCAACTAAATCAAGTCAGGATCGTCAAATCTTAGAACTTTAGAACTTAGAACTGGAAGAGACCTTCAAACATAGAGCTGGGAAGGGACCTTAAAGGCCATCTAGTCCAATCCTTCATTTTACAGATGAGGAAACTGAGGCTCAGAAGACACTTGCCCAGCTCCCCTGACCGTCCTGGGAAACAGGGAAAATAAACAGAGCAGGGATTCAAACTCAGATCTTCTGACACCCAATCCAGAGCTCTTTCCCTGGTGGTGTGAGCCATGCGGTGTAGTAAAGAACAGAAAAGCTGATCGAATTCAAACATTTGTTAAAAGTAGGTTAGGTGAGTACAAGACCCTGGATTTACTGCAACAGGTCAAAAGTTCTATGATCTTCTCAGTTTCTACAATCGCCCCCTAAACCCTCCAAGGTCTTAAATGATTTTGCGAATTGCTGTAGGCTACAATGGGGTGCCAGGCCAACCTGGTGAAGAGCTTCTCTGAACTGAGCTAGACTGGGCCACCGGGCCTCAATCTCTCAGCAGCCCTATAAATCAAAACCTTTTTCAGCTAGGCAGGACCTGCCTGGGCTTACCTGGCTTTTTTACTGAAGAACTCAGGGCCACCTCCCAGCCACACTAAGCCAACGAGAGAGGCCACTGGTTTTAAAAAGAGGTTGGAACGGGGCAGCTAGGTGGCGCAGTGAGTAGAGCACTGGCCCTGGAGTCAGGAGGATCTGAGTTCAAATCTGACCTCAGACACTTCACGCATGTACTAGCTGTGTGACCTTGGGCAAGTCACTTAACCCTGATTGCCCTGCCAAAAAGCAAAAAAAAAAAAAAAAAAAGAGGTTGGGAAAAAAGACACTATGCCTGTCCTCAGGAAACTTCCAGTCTAACAGGGGCATGGCATGAGAGACTGCCCTAGAGGCTGGGGAATAGTGAAGGCTGATCCCTAGGAAGAAGCCCAGGCCCAGCCTCCTTTCCAAGCTAGTTTCGGGCCTGTACCAGTTGAAGTAACTTTCCCCTGTGGGGCCTTTCCCCATAGCCCAGGCCCAGCCTCCTTTCCAAGCTAGTTTCGGGCCTGTACCAGTTGAAGTAACTTTCCCCTGTGGGGCCTTTCCCCATGGGGCCCCCAGAAGAAGCATTTGGCCAGAGCCCCCGCCTGTCACATCATCAGCTCTATTCTGGGAGAGGCTCAGCAGCCTGACCATCCCTCTCAGCACACAGCAATGCCAGCTAAGCTGCTCTGGCCCCGACCTTCATGTCTGTCACATTATCTTCGAGGCAACTGAACCTCTCTCAATTTCTGTCTCTCAGAATCATGGAGTCTCAGAGCTAGAAGGGATTGTACCAAGCCCCCAATTCAACCTGCTAAGAATTATTTCTTAAGATTTAGAGCTTACAATATCTTTAATGAGACCCCTACTGGAACAGGTGTCCGTTTCCAACAAGTGATCATCCAGCCCCCACTTGTGGTCTCTCTTTCCTTCTTCCCTTCCTCTTCCCCCTCCCATCTCTGACTCTGTCTGCCTCTCTCTCTCTCTCTCTCTCTCTCTCTCTCTCTCTCTCTCTCTCTCGAGCACACACACACACACACACACACACACACAGAGTAATCCCAGGAGAACAGGATGCAAGTTAGGTACCTGGAGCCAATGTATTTTACATCAACCCCAGGCCAAGAAAGGTGGCCCAAAAGGAAGAGATTTTTTTTTAACCAATATGAAAATAAAGAATAAAAAATAAGTACTCTCTGCCACTGGGGATGGTTGATCTGTCTCCATCAATTTCTTCCCACTCCATTGCCATCTTGCCCCCAACCCTACCCCCCATCTGGGTTCTTCCTGCTACTCCCAGCCACAGATCAGACAAACGTGCCCACACCCCACACAGGTAAACATCTCATGTTTTGTAACTAGGTATAGCTATTTATCTACATGTCTCCCTTGTAAGACCCCTGAGCCACATATCCCTCATCTGTAAAATAGGGGGGTCAGACCAAATAGTGTCTGAGATGCCTTCCAACCCTAGATCTACGATCTTTGAAGGTAGGGAATATTTTATTTTCATCTTTGTATTTCCAACATGAGCAGAGGGCCTGGCACATTGTAGGTACTTTAAAAATGTTGCTGATTATCTGGTCAAGATCCTTGTATAAGTCAATTCCCCTAACTGGTCTCTCTACCACCAACCTTTCCTCCCTCCAATCCATCCGATACAAGAATACTATTCTCTGGAGTAAAGAGACCTGAGTTTAAACCTAGCTCCACCAACTAGCTAACTTCCCTTTTCTGAGACTCGGTTTCTTTATCTGAAAATGAAAACAACAATCCTCAAACCTCATACCTCATAGGATTGGTTGTGAGAGGTGCTTTGTAAAATAGCTCTAGAAATGTTCTCAAGACAAGAGCTTATTCCTAACGGTGGCCTGGAGGAGATTCTGGGTTGGATCCTTCGGTACTTCTGCCCCCATCATACCAGCAGGCCATAGAACAGGGCTTTGGGCTACAGCTAGGCGTCAGGTGGCCTCTAGGTAGCCTCCAAGCTGCTCTAAGAATGGGTCACCAATCTAACCCAACAGATGTGCCTTCTAAAGAAAGTCTACAAAGCAATCCATGATTATGAAGGATGTGCTCATCTATTCCCATCACCATGGGAACCTCCCTACAGCCCTGTGAGAGACAGGGCAGTAGGAGGAGGATTGCAGAGAACCTTGGGACGACTTTATGAACTGATACAGAGTAAAGTGAACAGAAACAGGAATATAACTTATACAATAGCAACTTTGTGAAAACAAACAACTTTAAAAGATATAAGACCGCTGATCAACTCAATGAGGAAGTATGATTTTCAGAGACCCAGTGATATGTCAGGCTACCCAGAGGGCTGATGGATTCAAGATATAGAATAACACATATGTATAATACCCATATATGTACATATACATTATATAGATAGATGATAGCTAGACCGATGGGGGCTATAGGAGGGGGGAGGGAGGACAAGGCCAAAATGGGAATTTGTATTGCTTACTATGCATATTTGTTGCATTTGTTTGTTTGTTTTTAGTGGAGGGTACAAGTAGGGAGACAAAGAAAATAAATGTTTTTTAATTGAAAAACAAAATATGATTTAACTGAAAAAGAAAGATATTGGATACAAGAGGGAAAACCACAAGAATAAGAGTTACACGATAGGTGGAAATAGAGACAGCCATGTTGGGGCTACGCAGACATGGTACAGAGGCCAGAAGATGCGAAGATGAGACAAGAGTCAAAGAGAGATGTGGAAGCAGGGAGGGACAAGGATGGGAAAAGAAGGGGAGCCACACACAGTCCTAGGTATGGAAAGGGGTATGTGAGAGAAGTCCAGGCATGTCTGGGCACCTTGAAGCATAGATTTAAAGCTAGAAGGTACCTAGGAAGTCAACTAGTCTATCTCCCCTCCCCTTTTTACAGATGAGGAAACTGAGGGCTAGAGAAGATGAGAAATTTGCCCAAGGTCACACAGATCATGAAGAACCTAGTATACATTCAGTAGACATTCACTCCTATGCCATAGATATGGGGGTGGGGTGGGGGGGGACATAAAGACAAGCAGAGGCAGGTTAGAAAAAGACAAAAAGCCACAGAATAGCAGGCCAATTGGAGAAAGATGTGGCGGTGAGAGGTCAGAGACTTCTGTCCCGGGGAGGGCGGGGGTGGGGAGGGGGAAAGGGGGGAGGAGACAATCCTATGTAATAACAAGAATGAAGTCCACAAAGCTTTCATGTTTACAAAATACTTTCTTCACAACAACTCTGTGAAGTGCAATAATGTGTTATCCCCATTTCATATAGGGGGAAACTAAGCCTTCCTAAGGAACTAAGCAATCCGCCCATAGTCACGCAGCTAGGAAGGGATTAGAACAAACATTCTAACCCAGATCTCGAGAATCTCAACCCAAGACTCGCTTCCCCCAGACCACACGGCCAGTATGAAATTGCTGGGTGGAAGCTGTGGGTTCCACTGTTTTGGCCAACCCAGACATACAGACCCTGTGATCCCTGCCTTCCCCACCCCATACCCCTCGTCAAAGAAGGCCAGCAGACAGGAATGTGGAAGAGACCGCCAGCAGCTGCCTCATGCCCCTGCAGTGGGCCTGCCCTCCAGGTCAGCCCAGCCGTTCCAGGATTCAAGAGGGTCACCAGCACAATCCCATTCATTAAGAGCAAGAATCACCAGTTGCTTTAGGGAATTTACACTTCCAGACAGAGAGGGGAGACGCAGAGGGCAATCTGTTGTGGGGCAAGGAGCCTCGGACTAGGAGTCAGGCACCCTGGCTTCCCATATAGCTCTTCTCTGTTTGCCCTTGAACAAATCACTTCCCCTCTCTGACCATCAGATTCACCAGCTATAAAATGGTGGGGGGGGGGCGGGCGGGGATCATATTGTGCTGCCTAACTTACAAGATCGTGGTGAGGAAAATGCTTTGTAAATTACAAACTGCTGTAGAAATGGAAGCTCTGAATTCAAGCAACAAACATTTATTAAGTATCTGCTGTACACAAGGCACAATGCAACATGCTGGCAATACAAAGAAAATGAGAAACAGTAGCTAGCACTCAAGGAGATTAAGGAGATACATGATAATTTGAGGGCAAGGGAATGAGCACAAGTGTTCAGGAGAAGGAAATGGTGTCTAAGTGAAGCCCTGATGGCAAGGTAGGAATTGTAAGAGATAGAGATGAGGAGGCAGTGCATTCTAGGCATAGGATACAGCCTGCGCAAAGGCATGGAGGTAGATGTGATGTTAAGTTCAAGTGATAGTGATTTGGGGAATAACAACATTAAATCTGGAAAGGTAGTTGGAACAAGTTTGTGAGAAAGGGCTGTAAATGCCAAGCTTGCGAGTTTGGATTTTATATTAGTGGCAATAAAGAGACGTTGACACGTCCCAACCAAGGGAGTGGAAGATTATTTTAGCGGCTGTGTGGAAGATGGATTAGAGAGGAGAGAGCAGATGTAGGAAAAGCCAACCAAGCCTGCACCATTCAATAAGCATTTATGAGGCAACTATGTTGACCTTGAATGCAGGAATGAGGCTGCTGTCACTTGAAGGAACTTTAGAGAAAATCTGGTCCAGCCCCATCAACTTATGATAAGGAAACCATCACCTGGAGAGAGAAAAGGGATTCGCCAAAAGGCCCTACCAATAATGAATAGAGCTGGGATTCAGACAGGTCATCTGATTCCTGATCCAATGCCTGTCTCATCTCTACACCGCTAGTAGCCACTGTTACGCCAGGCTACCTGGCCACTACTAGGAGCCACCACTGGGTTCTAAGATCAGCAACTGCAGTCCCAAACCTGCCCTTGACTGCAGGGCAACTCTTCATTTTACAGAGGAGGAAACTGAGGACAATAAGGATCCTGTCTACCTCTATGAGGCAGCAACAACAAGAACATGCCTCATGGTGCATTATGAGCTTTCCGACCCAGTATGCAATTTCCACTCCATTCGATCCAAACATTTATTAAGTGCCTACTGTATGCCGAGATAAATAAAGTTTGGATTAGCCCCAGTACCTTACCCGATCAGAGAGCCCAGAGGCTAGTACAATGAAAAGACACATGCACAGATTTGCTAAAAGGGCTTAGCATTTGAGTTTATAATGAAAGAGGAGTTGTTTTTCAGTGGGTAGAGAGGGTAAGGAGTAGGGAGGGAGAGGAGAGGCTCTACACAAGGGAGAGGATTCCAGACAAAGAGGATAGGCTTATTTGGGGAGTTGTAAGCGGTCCAGTATGGCTGGATATAGGATGACTGAAGGGGTATCGTGCCAAGACTAGGCTGATACTGTGGTAGGCCTTGAATTCCAAGTCAGTTTGGCAGTAGGAAATCATTGAAGGATTTTGAGCAGGAGAAAGATATGATAAAAAAAATATATAGCTTACTTTATAGTTACAAAACACTTCATACAGAGTCTCCTTTGATCATCAAAATATCCTTCTAGGGCCTGATCAGACCTGTACATTAGGAAGGTTATTCAGGCATTATGTGCAGGATGGGATGGCTAGGTAGTACAGGAGACAGAGTGGGCTTAGAATCAGGAAGACGCATCTTCCTGAGTTCAGATCTGACCTCAGACACTTAGGAGTGGGGTGACCATGGGCAAGTCACTTAGCCCTGTTTGCCTCAGTTTCCTTACTGTTAAAATGAGCTGGAGAAGGAAATGATAAACCACTCTAGTGTCTTTGCTAAGGAAACCGCAAATGGGATTATGAAGTGTCAAACACAACTAAAACAACTGAACGATGACAAAAATGTGCAGGATGGATCTGATGAGGAGAGAATAGAAGCAGGAAAACTAGTTAAGAAGCATTACTATCATCCAGAAGGGAAACAGCTTGGGCCTGGGCTAGAGGGAGGACCTGGAGAGAGGAAAGGAAGGTTTGGATGTGAATTCAAGAAATACTGCAGGGGTAAAATCAGCAGGGCTTGGCAAACAATTAGATGCGATAGAGCTAGAGGAGAAACAGGGGTCAAATTGGATTCTCCAAGCAAATGTGTGGTGTCAGCTGGTTGGAGACTACTCCCATTTTAGAGATGAAAAAGCCAAGGCCCAAAGAGAGGAAATTACTTACTCTCTTTGTAACCTTCCCTTCCCTTCTATGTGCCTCAGTCTCCCCTTCTCAAGGGTGAGGAGTTTTAGTAGATGACAGCTCTATACTTCATTGCCAGTGGCAGAGGCAAGACTCCATCCAGAAGTGAGACATGAGAAGATGAGGGGCCATGAGGAGCTGGGGTGGGGGAGCAAGAATGGTCATGTGACTGAGCAGGCTAGTTATTATTAATGGTAATTAATAGCTATAAGCCATTTTCCTCTCTGGGCCTGGGTTACTTCATCCCAAAATGGGAACTAGATAGGTGTGTGTGTGTATATTGCATACATGCATGTGTATTGTGTACATATATGTATACATATATGTATGTGTATGAGTGTATGGATATTGTATATACATGTGTGTTCTGTACACGTATGTATTGTGTGCACATGTGTATTGTGTGTCGCCTATACAGGTGCACATGTTTGCATGTTTGTGTACTTGTGCGTACATATATGTATGTGTATTGTATGTGAATGTGTGTACATGCATGCAGGTGTGTATACATGTATGTATTGTGTGTCTATATTTACCATCTGCCTCACAAGGCTCTTTGTGCCTTAAAGGCTAAAGAGTGGAAGCTGCCACTATTACCCCCACCTCCCAGGAACTGTTTCTAGCACCAACTGATGGGACAGTGGAGAAAGCCTTCTGGGAATGACCTAGGCAGAAGAGGAGACCTGGCTTTGTTTTGTGTTGTTGCACTAGGGTGGGAGGGAGGCCTCCCCGTCCACTCTGCTGGTTGTTAGGGGCTTTTCAGAAGAGCAGAGGGAAAGGGAAACACACTCATTTGTCCATCCTGGCTCTCAGGCCGGGACCTCTCGCAGCTGCTGTCTAGCCACAAGCACAACCCAAGTCTGCTCTAGTCTACAGAAAGGAAGGGCCGTGCTTAGTAAGCATGGTCTGGCCCTTCTGATAATCCACTGTGCGACCTTGGGTGAATCATGTCCCTTCTCCCAAACTCACTGTATTCATCTATAAAAACAAGGCGTTCAAGGCCCCTCCAAGCACTGACATCCTGTGTTCTAGGTTCCAAAGTCTCTCCCAGCTCTGAAGTTCTATGAAACCACGAACTCCCTGCCCCCTGCATCAACACATCAACAAATATCCATTGTTCATAAAATACTTTGTGCAACGCGCTAAGGCTGGAGGCCTAGCAGCTGACCTGAAATAGGAAGGGAGAGGCAAGGTAACTCTTCAAAGAAGCCTCAATATTCCCTGACCACTCTGGCTTTCTCCATCCTGAGACCATGTCATCTAGCTGCTCCCCTTGGGACAGGGGTGGGGTACCTGCAGCCTTGAGGCCACACGTGGCCCTCTAGGTCTTCAAGTGTGGCCTTTTGACTGCCTTGGGAGAAGCTGGCCTTCCTAGCCAGCCTGGGAGCTTCCTGAAGAAAGAGGTCTTGTCTCTGTGACCTATCTCCCTCTCACAAAAGCACCTGGCACAGCATGAAGCCCACAGGAATTACTCAGGGCCTACTCAGATTGAGGGATCAGTCTGTGGCCTCAGATCCTGAAACTAGCTTTGAAGATGTTCCCAGAGGGGGTTAGTGGAAGGACTTCAGGTGTGAAGAGTCAGATGTCCCAGTATAGACACCACTGACTGTCTATGACCCCAGAGAAGAATTTCATCCCCAAGCCTCAGGTGCCTCATCTATAAAGTAGGAATAATATTTGCTTCCTTTACCTCATTGTAGTCTTCTTCAAAGTGCTTTCCTTACTTTAAAGGATTAGAGACACAGCTGTTTATAATTATAATTATCCTATGAGATAGGATAATTCCTCAGAACAGTCCCCTGTGTCTCTGACCCAATGATGGCAGCTATTTAGTGAGAATTCTTTGAGAGTACACTGGGAAGGCCCAAGGAACCAAATATCTCCCCTGTCAGTGTCCCCCCTTCCCTGCTACCTTCCTAAAATCCCACCATTAGCTCCATCCCTTGGAGAGAAACATCACCCTCTCCGTGGTCCTCTTTGAAAATGTCTGTCTGTCTGTCTATCTGTCTCTCTCACATACACACACACACACACACACACAAATGTGGTCTCCTCAGTGGGATGAGATTTTGGCCTGGGTTTCTTGATCAGAAGGAACAGGCCTGGGGGGCATGAAGCCCTTGGATACTTACTAGAAAGCTAAGTTCCCAAGGCTGGGAGAGAACTCAAGGGAAAGGATGTAGTAAAGCAGCCCCTCTGATACAGGAACTCCCATTCTGCCATCTTTGACAAGTGATCATTCAGTGTCTGCTTAGAGGCCTCCAGGGGCCCGGAACTTCCATGGCAGTCCATTGCATAGAGCCTTGCCACCATCAGAACTAGGTTGGATCCTGCCTGTCTCTCTGTAACTCCCCAAGGACCTTCTAAGACAAGCAGAACAAGTGTGATCTCTTCTCCCCCAGAGTGCCCCCAAAACAGCCATTATGTTCCCATCAGACCTGGTAGAGGAGACAGAACTCAGTCATTGAGGTGTGGGTAGAGGGAAGGTACCCTGGCTGTCTTTTCTTAGATCACCTTTATCAAGGGCTATTTTAAAGGGGGGAAAGAATCTTTGATAGAGTTTTAAGAAAGCAGAGGTGCCCCTCTCCCTTCCCACCTCTTTTTTGAAAATGGAAATCTTTTTCTTCTTCCTAGCATAGCTCAGGTGACAGACAACTTCATCAGGTGTGTGAGGGAGGGGGGACAGAGTGAGCTAAGATCAGGAATCAGTCAATAAACATTTATTAAACACCTACTATGTGCTAGGTACTGTGCTAAGCACTGTAGATACAAATACTCTCCCCAAAAAAGGTCAGACAGGACTGAGGACAGAAGGGGGTGGGGTTGGTAAATGGGGAGCAAAGGTTGGATAGGAAGGAAAGTGTAGACAAACAAAAGTTTTAATCAAGGCTGCACTGCCCTGGAGGCAGATCAAAGGTCACAGCCTGTCCAAACCACCACCAGAGAAGGGAGGGGGAATAAGGAAGCAGAGAGATAATCAAGCACCAGAAATCCGGGTATGGGAATGAAGGGGAGGGAGCAAGGAAAGGGTGGGAAGAGATTGGCTCCTTCAGCTCCTAACCTGAAGCCAATAAAGGTGAAGGATTACACAAGTAGGCCTGGATACAAGGCCTATTGTCTGGACCCTGGAGGAAGTCGTGGATCGAGGAGGCTGATAGATGGCACTTTATTGATGGATGGGGTGGGGGTGGGGGGGCCAAGCCCAAGGCCCCTGGGCCTAACTTCCTGGAGGGGGAGGGGAAGGGACCACACAGGATCTGAGAGCTTCCAGGGAGGCCCTCTGGGATTATCTAGTCTGACCCCCTCCTCATTTCAAAGAGAAAACTGTGGCCCAGAGAGGGAAAGGGATTTTACTCAAGGTCAGAGTAAGTATTAGAACCAAGACCTGAGCCAGGGTCTGTGGGCTCCAAGTTCAAGACTCTTTCCCCAGGGCCACAGGGCTTCTCATGGGACTCAAGAATGGAGTCTCAGGATCAGGCTTAGCCTTTGAGTATAAGGTCACCTGTACAGAGTTGGCCCCTCACATCACCATGTACCTGTCATGTTTGGAAGCCCCACCATTCTGTTAGTGCCTTCCCTTAGGACAGGGGTGGGGAACCTGCAGCATCGAGGCCACCTGTGGCCCTCTAGGTCCTCAAGTGCAGGCCTTTGACTGAATCCAAACTTCCCAGGACAAATCCCCTTAACAAAAGGATTTGTTCTGTAAAACTTGGACTCAGTCAAAAGACCGCACCCAAGGACCTAGAGGGCCATATGAGGCCTCCAACTGACAACCCCCGCCCCTGCCACCTTAGGAGATCACCTCCAACTTATGCTGCCTATATCTTGTTGCTACATAGTTGTTTTCATGCTGTCTCCCCATTTGATCGTAAAGTCCTTGAAGGCAGGAATTGGTTTTGATTTTTTGTTGTACACATAGCTCTTAACAAATGACTGACTGTTCTCACCCGTATAAATTCTTCTTGACCTATGCAAATACTTGAGATTATACCACTGGAGTTACATTTCTTTAGCTTAAAGTGTTGATACCCACTAGATGTAATCAGCCACTGATGCCCCGGAACCCAAGAGTTAACACACAGTAGAAAGGGATATCAATAAAGCACTTTACAGGTTTACGAAGCATAGACAGTCTTTATTTTGATCCTCATAATACCAGGTAGAAGGATTATACCCATTTTAAGGACAAGGAAATTGAGGCTGAGAGAGGGAAAGGGACTTGTCCAAACCCACTTTTTAGCTAGTAGCTTACAAAATTGAGCCACAGGAGATAAGCAAGACACAGTATTATTCCTATTTTACAGATAGGGAAAGCTGAGGTTAGGTCAAGTGAAGTGACTTATCCAGGGTCATATCTTCCTAAGACATCAGTTTCAACACACTGTTCTCCTACTCCTTCAGAAACCTTCAGGATCTTCCCATTTTCTATAGAAACCAACCCCCCCACCCCACCCCACTCCTACCCCCCCACACACACACATGCCCAAACCTTAACCTGGCATTCAAAGCCCTCTACCATCTGGCCGCAACTTACCTCTCCAGCCTCCTCTCACATCACCCCCATCCATCTATTCTAGGTTCAGGTCAGATTGAACTGTTCTCTGCATTCCTTGCTTACATCCTCTAGTCTCCTGACTCAGAATTCATTGACCCAGGCCATCCCTCACACCTGAACCCCTTCCAGTGCTAAAATCCTATACTTTCAAGGCCAGCTCAGGTGACATCTCCAGCAAGTCTTCCTTCATCTCCATCTCCCTTCAGCTAAAAGCATCCTCTGCCTCCCCAACTTTTCTTACAACAAATGGTAACTACCCTTTCCCCTGTCTCCTTCTACCTTGTATGTACTCATTTGCATATGTTTAACATACCACCACCACCACCCCCCTTCAATTTCTGTTTTCCCCCTTCTTAGCATTTCTATCTCCATGTCCCCAGCCTGGCACTCAATAAGTTATTAATAAATGTTGGATGGACACATCACTTTATAAAGGGATCCACACTCATTACATCTGCTCCTCACAATAACCCAAAAGGGGTTCATGGCCATATGATTAAGATCACACATTTCTCCCCATTTATAGATAAAGACACAAGCTCAGAGAACAGCAGGAACCTGCCCAGGGTCGAACAGCAAGTAAATGAAAGCAGTGGTCTTGCTGCTGCACTAAGATGCCTCAGTTTCCACATCTATAAAATGGATATAGTAAGCCTTGAACTATATACCTCAAGGGGGAAGCCTGTGAGTAAACCTTAATGTCCTATAGAGATGGGAAATCTAATTATTCTCACCACCACCATCATCATCATCATGATTACTTTTCACACTTCTGTGGCTCAGCCTGTCTGGCAGACAGAGCCCAGTCGGGATAGAGGGAGCTGGACTCTGGGCGACAGGGATGGGGCCAAGGAGGGAGAGCCCATGACAGCCCCAGCAGGTGTTGGGAGACCTGCCAGGCACCCCACCCCAGAGGAGATGGGCCAGGAGTAGCCAAGTCAGGCAGCGCTCAGCCTCTGGGATTGGGGTCGGGAGGGAAGGACATTGTGTAGGGGCTCAAGGGGCAAACAACTGACACTTTGGAGCCAGCCCAGCGTGGGCGATGGCCCCCCGGAACCTGGAAGCAGGAGGCACGACCCAGCTCCCCCAAGCCAAAGCAAACCACAGCCCCCCAGACAGGAATCCCGACAGCTGTGCCGGGAACAGCGCCCGTCAGGAAACAAGCACGTCTCCAAACCTGCCCAGGCCCCCCGCCCGGATTCCTCAGGATTATCAGAGTTCCAAGGCAGTTGCCAGGACATTCCGGGAGTCCTGCTCGAGAGCTCCCTTCGCCCCCCGGCCCAAGGGTGACCAGAAGTCACAGATCATATGTTCGACATCATGGATAAAAGAATGTCCAAGCCGGGAGGGACCTGAGGGGTCATCTGGTCCAATGAGAAGCCTGGGGCTCCCGAAAGGGGAAGGAAGCACTCAGGGGTCACCCGGCTAATTAGTGGCAGAGCTGGGACTGGGACCCAGACCGCCTGGCTCCAGGGTTCAATGCCCTTTCCACCAGCTCATGCTGACTCCAAACACAACTGAATTCAACTCAACAAACTTTTATAAACCCTATGTGTGAGACCCTATGCCGAAGCACAGTACTTACTCAGGAGTCTTGCCAACATGTGATACTGCTTCTTTGCTGTGGGCTACCTAAGGTCACACAGCATAATTGCCCTCTCTGGGACTCGGGGAACCCTAGAACTCGCCCAGGAGGAATGTGTCCTTGACCCAAGTGCCAATACCCAGGGGGAGAATGAACCCAAGATGCATCTCAGAGTGCTATGCATTCCCCAGGGGCCTGTCACCCCAGCATCCCATCTCTGTAGAAGCCTTCTTCCCATTAGATTGTAAGCTCCTTAAGGGCAGGGGCTATCTTTTGTCTCTTTTGTATCTCCAGTGCTTGGCACAGTGCCTGGCCCATAGTAGGTACTTAATAAATGTTTACTGATTGATTGCCTGATCCCCCACACCCTGAAGGGGCTGGGGGGGGGGGGGTTGCTCCCTCTCTTACACACCCTCAGCTGGATCGTCCTTTTGGCCCAGGTGTTCCCCCATTCATAGTAAGGGAGGTTGGGTAGAGGACCACTGGTCCTTCTAGCTAACAGGGAGGGCGTGCCAATGAGACCCTGACAAACTTCCAGCTATCTTCCATAGCTTGGAGAGGGGACAGAACTTTGGCCGTGGAATCAGAAATCTGGAGTTAAGTGTTCTAGCTCAAATATTTGTTAACTGTGTGACTTCTTTCCTCTGCGTCTCAGTCTGCTCCTCTACAAAATGAGAGATAATCTTTTATCAGGATTGCTGTGAGAAAAGTGCTTCCTAAAACTTAAAATCCTATAGAAATAAGAGCTATTATCTTAAGATCCCACTTTCTCCCCCCACATCTAGTCAGCCATCAGCTCCTACCTACTCTACACCACGCTCTCATACGTTCTGTCTTTTTGGCAGATAGAGCACCAGACCAGAGTTCAAATCTGGGTGCAGACACTTACTAGCTATGTTTCTTGTGCAAGTCACTTAAAACTATTTGCCTCAGTTTCCTCAACTGTAAAGGGAGTGATAAAAATAGCACCTGCCTCACAGAATTATTGTGAAGATCAAATATTTGTAAAGCATTTATAACCATGCCTGGCACACAATAGGTGCTTAATAAATGCTTTATCTCTCTCCTTCCTCCTACCCCAATCACCTCTTAATTTGATATGATAGCCTCCTGACTGCCCTCCCAGCCTTCAGTCAGTCCCCAATCCAATCCATTTTACACACAGCTTCCATTGGTCAGAAACTTGGAGTGATTGTCCATTGCCTAAGATAAAATAGAAATTTTTTATTCTGGCATTCGAGGCTTTCTACCGCTGGGTACCAAACGACCTCTATGGACTCTTCTCCCATTATCTCCCTAGATGCCCCTTCCTCCTCACCAGCAGAGTTTTTCCTCATGATGCTACACTTACTCCGTCTTTCCATCTCTGCCCTCTCTTCAACAGAGCAGAAATGAACCCCCTCTTCCAATTTCTACCTCTCCAAACTGTGTCCGATCCTTAAAGGCTCTAACCAAATGCCACCTCCTCTGGGAAGCTTTCGCTGACTAGCCCAGCTGAAATGGATCCCTCCCTTTCCCGAGCTCCTTCCTGCAGCATTTCCATCCATCACAGGAGTGCCTGCCTGGTGCTGCCCCCTCCCCCCACCACCACCACCCAGGGAGAAGGACCAATGAGACACCTACCTACACAGCCCACAGGCTGATACATCAATGCTAGCCACTCCTCTCAACTGCCACTTAACCCAGAGCCACATCTGCAGGCTTCTAAAATCTTGTCTCCCTTCCTAGACTGGAAGCTCCCAAAGGCAAGGCTTCATCTCTGTGGCCACTCAAGCCCTATACACACCAATTCTCAGGACCTTAGGATTTAGGGCTAGAAAAAGATCTTCGCGGATGTCCTGTCCAGCTTCTTTGTTTTTCTGGTGAGGAAACTGTCCTAGAGGGTTGAAGTGACCTCTTCCAGGCCCCATGGGTGGGTGATACATGGCAGAAGAGGGACTCCCACCCAGCATGCCTGACTTCAAGTCTAACACTCTTCCCACTGAGCCACACATCCCTTTTCTGTTGTGACCACTTCCAAGGTCCTAGGATGTAGGAAAAGGAGCAAGAGATCTGGCGTGGAGCTTTGGTTCCATTACTTCCTATGTAACATCGAGGGCACTGGATTGCATGACCTCTGAAGTCCTTCTTAGTCCTACCAGCCATGGTCTTATCCCAGGCCTTCTCTGCCAAGCCCTCACTGCCCCCCATCTGGAGAATTCCATTTTGAGAGAGCTCACCCACCCGTGGGCTTGGCCCAAGGGACAAGAAGGGCACTCGGCTCCAGTTGGCAGAGCCTCTAACACCAGCTGCTGGTACCATGCTGTGCCCTTCCACCCCCTAGCCAGAATGCACCTGGTGCCCAGAGATCAATGCAGCTGCTGCCCCAGGTTCTCTGGACCCCAGACAAGGGAAAGGGGAGGGAGAGAAGGGGAAGAGGGACAGACACAGACTTCAGTCAGTAGGGGCGGTGGGGGGGGGGTTGGAGGGGAATCAGGGTGGGAGAATGCAGGATAATTCAACCATTGCTCACCCCAAGCACTACTGAGACCTCTCCTTTGGGAGGTCCACATGACAGAGGCAGTCATTCATGGGAGTTCAGAGAATGCAAAGCTAGAAGGAAGCCCAGAGATCTAAGCTATCATTTTACTGATGTGGAAACTGAGGCCCAGGATGTGAAATGACTTGTCCAGTGTCATGGAGGTAGCACTGGAGTCAGGATTTGAACACAGGCCCAAGATGGGTTAGCCTAGTCAGCCAACCAGCATTTTATTAAGTGTCTACTCTGTGCTAGGCACTGTGGTAAGTGTCAGAGCAGGTGGGCCTTGCCATTATCATGGTGGACAGTAAATTGGACTCAAAGTCAGGAAGACCTATGGCCAAATCTTGCCTCGGACACCTGACCCTGGGTAAATTCCAATTCCTCAATGCCTCAGTCTCCTCACTTGTAAAATTAGGGGACTGGACTCAGAGGCTTGTAATGTTCCTTCCAATTCTAAAAACTCATGATACTGTAAAGTGCACGCTCTCCAGCAGCAGAGAGGATCCCCAAGCACACGATGATCCCTCAAGGCCAAATGTAATTGGGCTCCACCAGAGCATCAAAGGAAGAAAGGAAGAGAAGGGAATCCACATTCATGAAGTGCCTACTGTGTGCTAGGAACTCTGCTAAGCTCTTTGTAAGTATTATCTCATTTGAGCTTTACACCAACCTTGTAAGGTGGTTACTGTTATTATCCCCATTTTGGGGGAAACCAAGGCAGGAGTTAAGTGATTTGCTCAGGCTCACATGGCTAGGAAGCGTCTGAGGCTAGATTTGAAGCCGGGTCTTCCTGATTTCGGGTCCAGCACTCTGTCTACTAGCAAGGAAACAGCTCTGTGGACTGGAAACAAAATGAGGGAGCTGTTCGGTTGTGTCCGACTCCTTGTGAGCCCATTTGGGGTTTTCTGGGCAAAGATACTGGAGTGCTTTGCCATTTCCTTCACCAGCTCATTTTACAGATGAGGAAACTGAGGCAAACGGGGTTGGTTAAGTGACCTGCCCAGGGTCACACATCTAGTAAGCATGTGAGGCCAGATTTGAAGTCAGGAAGACATATCTTCTTGACTCCAGGCCCAGGGTCCTATCCACTGTCACCTAGGCAGTGGCGTTTGAGCTGGCCCTTGAAGGATAGGAAAAGACTTGAAATGACAGAGTTTTGCTGGCAGTAGAATGAGGTTGTTCCAAAAAGAGGGTAACAATTTGAGCAAAGGCTATGGCCTCCCTCCCTCTCCCATCAGCCTCTATCACTATTTGTCTGAGTCAACTTCAATAGGCTTTTGTTGAACACCTACTGTGTGCCTAATACCAGCCATGAGCTTTAGTGCTAGGAAGAGATCTACATTAGATAAGCTCCCAGTCAGTGCCACAAAAGCTCTGAACTCACCCATGGGGGAAGATGGAAAGCCATCCACACCTTCTCATCCTCTCCCATTGAAGTTCTTCCAAGGCTACATGCACTGGGCTAGAGGGCCTTCCTCTAGGAAGGTCTTCTTACATCTCAAGGCCACAAGTGCAGCACTCAGGCCATCCCTGGGTTATCCTTTAATCTCACACATGTGGCTGGCCCACCTTACTGTCTGCTCATCTATTCCTTCAATGAAATCTCTTCCTATTTCTTGTATGGAGGTCATTGACGAATCCATACAGCAGCCTACTTTTGTCTACTGTGTCAATCTCTATTAGATTAAAAAAAAGTACAGCAATTCATACCCTGTAGTTCTGAAAGATTTACAAAACATTTCTCAAAGGTTATAATCCAGATTGTACGGATGAGGAAATTGAGTCTTGGGGACATAAAGTCCCACAGTGATTAAGATTCAGAGTCAGAATTTGAACCCAGATCTCCTGACATGAGTCTTGCACTCATAGGGCCTAGTCCTAGTAGGATAATAGAATACAGCTGAATAATGCTGAGATTACTAAGACATGGAAGGTTTATTAGAGAGGTGCAAGTCAGGTGCTATGGGAATTCTGAAGGGGAAAGTCACTGTTGACTTGAGAATTAAGGTAGGGAAAGGGGAACCTGAATAAACGTTGCCTGGTGTTACACTATGTTGGTTTGTCCCCACGCCTTCTCTCCAAAGAGATGCAGTGTTTCTCAAGGACCAAGAACGGTGTTTTCTCCTTCCTAAGTCTCCTCTAAGCTACCATGCCTAGCATATTACAAGGCACCCAGTAAATACCAGGAAGGAAGGAAGGAGGGAAGGAAGGAAAGAAGAGAGAGGGAGAGAGAGAAGAGAAGAAGAAGAAGGAAGGAAGGAAGGAAGCAGGGAGGGAGGAAGGAAGGAAGGAAGGAAGGGAGGAAGGAGGGAGGGAGGAAGGAAGGGAGGAAGAGAAGGAAGGAAGGAAGGAAGGAAGGAAGGAAGGAGGGGAGGGAGGAAGGAAGGACGTAAGGAAGTAAGGAAGGAAGGAAGGAAGGAAGGAAGGAAGGAAGAAGGAAGGAAGGAAGGAAGGAAGGAAGGAAGGAAGGAAGGAAGGAAGGGAGGGACGGGAGGAAGGAAGGAAGGAAGCAAGGAAGGAAGGAAGGCAGGAAGGAGGAAGGGAGGAGGGGAGGAAGGAAGGAAGGAAGGAAGGGAGGGGGGGAGGGGGGGAGGAAGAATTCCACTCCATTCAGAAAGTTTTTACTGGGCATTTACCACGTGCCCAGCACTAAAGCAGACAATGTTAATGGAGAAAAGATATAATAAACAAAATGGGGAAAGGATGACCAAGACATTCAAGGTTCATTTGATGGAATGAGGTTGATTAGCTTGGAGAAGAGAAGATGTGGAGGAGCACAGGACAGCTGTGTGTAGATGGGTCATTTCAGTCATGTCCCGCCCTCTGTGACCCCATTTGGAATTTTCTTGGCAAAGATACTAGAGTGTTTTGCCATTTCCTTCTCCACCTATTTTACCGATGAGGAAACTGAGGCAAATAGAGTAAAGTGGCTTGTTCAGCGTCACACAGCTACTAAGTAAGGCCATATTTGAACTCAGGACGATGAGTCTTCCCGACTCCAGGCCCAGCACTCTATCCATTGCCCCACCTAGCTGCCCACAGGGTAGCTATCTTCAAGTATCTGAAGACCTTTCAAGAAAAAAAAAAATGAAAGTCTGGCCAGTTCTGCCTGATGGCAAAGGGCCAGACTGTAGATCTGGGGTCCTTCTAACCATGAGGGGCCCATACAACCCCATAGAGCAGCTGGTTTTTCCTATTTCAAAGCTTCCCTTGGTTTCTTCCAAAGAGATCACAGCTGTCCCAAACTGGAGAGGCCTGAAAAACGACAAAGTTCCATTTCTGAGCCCTGCAGGTCTTTAGAGGCCAGCCAAATGACCCCTCGTCTGGCATGGCCAACAGGAGATGCCTCCCACTATAAGATGGCATTGAGGAAATGCTGTTGGTGTCCCTCACAACTCACGCTTTTGTTTTAAGTTTTCAAAGCATTTGTTTTACAGCCACCCTGTGAGGCAGGTAGTGTAAGAATTAGTTATCTTTATTTGACAGATGCTAGTCCTTTTTTCTTGACACTGTGATCATCTCCCTCTTCTTCTCCTCTTCTCTCTAGGCTTCTTTAACATTACTTACTCTCTCCTGGTTCTCCTCCCACCTATCAGACCACTGCTTCCCAGGCTCCTTGCTGAACCTGTCTCCAGATCACACACCTGCTAACCACAGGTGTCCCCGGCTCTGTCCGGGACCTCTTCTCTTTTCCTTCTATATTATTTCACTTGGTAATATTGTCTCCCATGGATTCCATTGTCATCTCTATGCTAGCTACTCTATCCAGCCCTAACCTCTCTCCTGACCTCCAATCCCAAATCTCCAATTGCCTAGAGAACAACTTGAACTGGTATCCCATTGATACCTTAAGGTCAACACATCCAAAACTGAACTCATTATCCTCCCCCTGGCCCAAACCCTCCTAGCTTCCCTATTACTGTTGAACTCACCACCATCTTGCCAGTCACCAAAGAAGCACCCAAGCGTCATTCTTGACTCCTGTCTCTTTCTCACTCCCCATAGCTCATCTTTTGCCAAGTCCCATCTATGTTACCTTCACATCTCTCATGTTTGCTCTCCCACTGCCTCCTCTCTGGTGCTGGCCTTCATCGACACATGCCTAGACCACTGCAATAGCCTGGCCTCAAGTCTATCCCCACGACAGACAGCTCCACTCATTGGTCAAGCTGACCTTTCTAAGGCACTAGTCTGAACCTTGTGGTCTCAATCAAATCCAGTGGCTCCCTATCATCTTTGAGATCAAATATAAAATTCTCTACTTGGCATTCAAAGCCCTCCATACCCTAGCCCTCTCCTACCTTTCCAATTTTCTTGCACTTTGTTCACTCCCACACATTCTATGATCCAGTGATGCTGGCCACCTTGCTGTTACACAAGACACTCAATCTCCCACCTCTGAGCATTTGCACTGGCTGTTCCCCTTCTCTGGGATTCCATCCCTTCTCATCTCTGCCTCCTGGCTACCCTGAAGTCTCAGTGCAAGTCCCATCTTCTGCAAGAAACCTTTGCAGATTTTCCTTAATGCTAGTGCATTCCATCTATTAATTATCTCCAATTTATCCCATTTGTTGTTTACATGTTGTCTCCCCCATGGCTCCTTGAGAGTGGGGACTGTCCTTCCCTTTCTTTTTATCCCCACCACTTAGCACAGTACCTGGCACACACAAATGCTTGTTGACTGACTGAAAGATCATAGGATCATACTCCATGTGGTCCTAAAGATGGAAGGGACTAATGCTTGTTAACTGACTGAAAGATCATAGGACCATACTCTATGTGGTCCTAGAGATGGAAGTGACTTTAGAGTTCATCTAATCCCATCTCTTTATCTTACAGATAAGAAAACTGAGGCCCTGAGGCTAAGTGACTCACCCAGGGTCACCCCAACACTCATTAGTTTCAAAGATGGAATTTGAACATAGGTCTTCCTAAATCTAAGGCAGCACCTGGTTCACTACACCTTGCTTACCCAAGGCCGCGATACTAATCAACATCAGGGCTGGGCCTCAGACCCAGATCTTCCCGCTCTAAATCCACCATTCTTTCCAGTATACCAGATAGCTACTGAATGCTGCAAGTATAAACCTCTCTAGCGCCTACCTCTTCTCACCAAACCCAAACAATACATGATACGTCAACCAAGCCTCAAAGGCCCAGTACACCAAAGGCGAAGGAAATAAACATCCTTTTGTAAAATGACCCTCCCACAATATCCCCTCTATCCCAACATGTGCCTGTTCCATAAGTGCCTGAGGACTTCTCCCCAGAGGGATGGCCTCCACCTTCTTCCATTCAGTGTCCAAAGCATGCATTTCTTGGTATATATCCTGGTGTCTCAATAATTCCAACTACCAGAAATTGTTTTCTTCCCATAATCTAGCCTGAGTCCTTCCTGCTATAACCCAAGTCCACTTTTCTGGATACTTTCCTGGTAGAAACAGACAGTTGATCACCTACACTTATGCATAGCAGGGTGGATGGGGCCAGACACTTGAGAAAAGAAGGCCTGGATTCTGCTGGCTCTGATGCTCACTTGCCATGTAACTCTGGACCAGTCCCTTCCTCTGGCTGGACAGAGCTAAAAATCCCAGCACCAAGAGAAGCAGAGAGAAAACAAGATCTGGCGTCAGAAGACTTGGCTCCAAATACTAGCTTTTCTCCTCAATATCTAGACATGACCTTGGCCAAGTCGCCACTGCCCTGGATCTTAATTTCCTCAACTGTAAAACGAGAGCATTCTAGACTATATGAGCTCCAGAGATCCCCAAATCTGAAATATTTTCTTTTTTAGACACAAGGGCTACAGAATGAAACCACCCAACACAAGAACTAGAAGATGCAAAGAGAGAGTGATAATCTAGGTGGAAAATATGCTTCTCAATGAGGATTGGGTGGGAAGAAAAATCACAAAACTCTCCATCTGCCCATTCCCTTGGACAGCAACAGTGCTGTCCATAGAGACTTGAGCCCTTGTCCTGGTCAGCGACTGACTTACTGTATGAAGTCAAAGTCTCTCTGGACTTTGGAGATGGGGAAGGGGATAATATCAGCCCAGCCTACCACATGTCTGTATTTTATAATATTTCAAGAGATTCACAAGGCTTTGATTGGGAGAGGGGGGAATGCAAGGTACCAAACAGGGGTGCTCCACCAGATAGCCAAACCCCTCTTTGCCTTGGTAGGCAAGGAGATGGGTTGCTGCGGCAAAATCCACCCAATATCCACCATCCCTCTGGCAAATTTAGCTAGGCTGGCTTTCAAAATAACAAATGCAGAGTCAAGACCCATACATACAAGACCCTTACAGCTTGGCCAGACTTGGCATAGCCTTTTAGAATTCAGACTCCTCTCTGTACCACATCGAGGCATCAGTTTTAGGGGACCCAGGGATGGGAGTGAGGACCCAGTGAGAATGGATGGGATGGGTTTGAGAGAGTTAAACTAAAAAGGCACCGTGCACATGTAAAGGATTAACAAAAGGAGACGTGGCTCCTCTGTGATCCTGAGGTCTGGCTGGACCCCACCCAAACTTCCACAGTCCCTTGTTCCCCACCCATGCCTCTCCCACCCAGACCTCAGGAATCCAAACACAGCCACCTTCCTAGGACTGGTGAGCCTGAGAGGCCAGCTGTGGGGAAGATACTACGTTAAACACTTGGAGGGGTTGGGGGCCTGGGGGGAGGGAGAGGGAAGGAGAGAGAATACTAGGATTTACTGAGAAAAAAACAATGAGAAACAACTTTAAAGAACAGTATATAGTACAGTGATCAGGAGACTTACTGGCATCGAGGGCTTGAGTTTGAATCCCAGCCCAGCCATTCCATAGCTATGTGACCGTGGGCACGTCTCTTCTTTCTCTCATTTGTAAAATGCCCCCCAAAAAACAGATTATCGTTCAGGTCCACTCTGATTAAACGGAAACAGTAATACACTATCTACCCTTACACGGATGTTGCAAGTACCTCATTAACCCCAAAGTGCTATATTATCACAGGCATCCTCTTGAATGTCACTGGTACCCAGCAATCATCAGAGAAGTCAGACTTTGAGCCATTTTTCCAGGTATCACAAAACAACACAAAATAGACTTAAGACAAATCCAATGGAGGGGCGGGGGGGGGTGGTGCGGCAATAGGGGGCAATGGCCCTAGACCAGCCAGACCAGGCAAGGAAGAAAAGGATCATTTCCATTTTAGCTTTCTTGCTAACTAGATGTTAGGCCGAGTTGTTTCTGTGCTGCTGAAGGGGTGCTAAGTGTTAGCACCCCCTAAATTTCTATGCCCTGAAGCACAGCACTAGTCTCCCCACCCTAGATGCAGCTCTAGCCCAGCCCATGCATACAGCTATTCCTCCAGAAGTATTCATCTGGGAGGTTTTGCTGACAAGCAGGCATGTGCATGAGTGTTCGTGAGCCCAAAGACAGGAAAACACACCCTCATTACCTATCAGATAAATTATGCCCTACTTAGTCTGGCATTCGAAGCCCTCCACAATCTGATATTGAATATCCCCTGCAGGCTTCTCCCTTTCACACACTCTTAGATTCCACCTCTTTGGGGTTACTTCTTGCCTCTGGGAACATTCCACCTCTTCCTGTTGAAATCTTTCCCTTCCTTCAAGATCTCAGGTGATCTCCCCTAGATAAAATGGTTCTCTTCCTCCTTGGATTTTCCTGGAACTCCTTGTGTCCTTTGCTCCTGGCACGGGCCTCCTGTATCATGCTTTACGAGTGTGGCACAGTAACCTTCCCCCATTCAGTTTTAAATTCCTTGAAAGCAAGATCTGTCCTATCTCACCTTCCATCTCCAGCCTGAGCAGAGGGCCTTACCCACAGTAGGGGTGGTCTACTCAGGGTGAGTCTAACTGAATTTGTGGATGCTTCACATTCCCATAAGGTTAGGAGCTCCTTAAAGACAAGGAATATGCCATTTTTCATCTTAGTATCTTCCCAGTTCAAAGCGTCAGGCATCTGTACAAGAACATTTAATACATTTGTCATGTGGAAATTATTGCACTGCAAAGCCCTGTTCCCTCAGAGATATAGGAGAGCACCAACTCCCTTCCAATTTTAAAATACACACATGCCAAACTGACTTTTCCTGAAACACAGGTCTGACCACATCACCCCACTACTCAAAAATTTTCAATGGCTCCCAGGTGCCTCTAGGATAAATACAAAAACTCTCAGCCTGTCATTGAAAGTCCTCCACAAACCAATGCCTCACCTTCCTTTCCAGTCTCATTTGGCTTTACTTCCCTTTATGTACTCTCATTCCAGAAAAACTGGCCCACTAGCTATTCCCTACACAAAATATTTCATCTCTAGCTTCCATACATTCATACAAGTGGTCCCTCATGTTTAGAAGACACTCCTTCCTCCCTTCTTTCTCATGTAATCTCCTGTCTTTCTTCAAAGCACAGCTCAGGCTGATCCTCTCCTCCAGAGGCTCTGGGTTATTGGCACTCTTTCTTAAGATCACTCAGTGATTATTTGTATGTGCTCGTCTCTGTGCTAGTTACATCTTCTTGAATAAACTTGAAACTCCTTCAGAGCTAGGACTCAAGTTTTTGACTGTATCTTCAGAGTCAGACACATAATAATAGTTAATGATGATGATGCTTGTGCTGCTGCTAGCTAACAGTTGCATAGTTGCTTAAGGCTCACACAATTTCAATATTTTATCTCTTGTTTGATAATGTTTGTGGATAATAAATTGTTTGTTGAATTGAATGAAACACTGGCAAAGCAAAGATACTGACACATAGCCAAGGTTAGGATGGAAAGGGCTGAGGGAGAAGAGGAATGTTTTGGGGAGGAGGGGTAAGAATTTCCAGGGATCCTGGCTGTCTAAAAGCCTCATCAGCCTCAACCTTGGCAAGACAGCCTTCCCTGTAGCATTATCTCCGATTTATAAATAAGGCAAATGGACTCAAAAGAGGGGAAATTTCAAACCTAGTAAGTAGAAGAGCTAGAACTGGACCCTGGCCAGGTAGTAACTGCCTCTATCATATGGGAAGAGAGCCACTCTGAACCCCCAACCCTCCCACAGCCCTCCCAATAAACCAAAACAAACTCGCAGAACATTCCATGACCAGTGTCTGAAATTCCATCACTCAAGCTTCTTCCCTTAAGGCAAGAAGAGCTCCTAAAATGCCAATTACCCTGGAACTGAGGAAGAGGGAAAGCTTTGAATCTCGGATACCTCCGAAGGAATGAGTTAATGAAATCAACTAGAAGACGCTTTGCAAGGGGAAGGGATTGGCTCACGATCTCGGGATTCTAAAAGGCCCCACCCCCGCCATCTTCCTAGGCTGACATCCAGGGATATTTGAACAGCCTGGAAACCTCACTGACCCATCAGCAGACAGGGCAAGCTGAGAAACACACATGCAACTACTTGAAGCAGGAGGAAAACTCGTTTCCAACAAGAAGGGCTTTACCTTCCTGATTTCTGTTTTCTTAGAACTAACAGCATGTTTGCAATGTGAGAACATCAGGGTTAAATCCCCTTCTACCCATCTTCTTAGTCATTAGCACTGTCTCCTTAAGAATTTGGAATAGCCTATATTTGTTTGCTCCTCTCTGTGCTAGTCACATCCCTCCATTAAACTGTAAACCTTGAGAGCATCTAGCCCAGGGGTGGGGAACCTGCAGCCTTGAGGCCACATGTGGCCCTCTAGGTCCTCAAGGGCAGCCCTTTGACTGAATTTGCTCTCTAGGTCCTCAAGTGTGGTTGGTCAAAGGGCTGCCCTTGAGGACCTAGAGGGCCACACGTGGCCTTGAGACTGCAATTTCCCCCCACCCGATGCCCTTATTTTACAGAGGAAGAAACTGATACCCAAAGAAAGCCACTGACTTGCCCAAAGTCACAATGAGTCAGTGACAGAGAAGTGATTAGACCCAGGCCTGCCCTCTTCCTATCACAAGGCCCAGAGAACTTTCTCCATCTGATATGAGGGTAACAGACTCAAAGCTAGGCTGATTGGAATGGGGGTCAGAGGACTACATCTGAGAGAAAAAGGTGAGACAGAGATCCAAGAAATTTTAGGACCTGAAATCAGGATAGCTGGTGTCTAGTCCTAGCTAACCGACAGACCTCAAGTGTGGCCAGTTTCCTTTCCCTCTTTGGGATTTGTTTTCTCCTGAATCAAACGAGAAGGATGGCTGAGGCAATCTCTGGAGTCCCTCCCAGAGGCTGAAGGGGTCAGAACTCTCAAAGATTCCTCCCTTCCACCTCTACAGGACATCTTAGGGAGTGGTCAAAGCCTTGGTTTCCACCTCAACCTCCAGCTTTCCATAGGCCATAAATAGTCTTTGCTATTCATCATTTAAGTTCCTCTTCCATCACACACACATGCCCCCTCAATAGTCAACCACACATACTCAGGCACAGACACATACATTGTTCTCCCGACCACCCTTGCAAGCTTTCTACCTTTCTTGCAGTATTAAAGACTGCAAGCCTGACAAGGATCAGAGAAATGACTGAAGTTTGAGAATCCATAGCTCCTAGTCAGGGAAAACCCCCAACCAGCCAGGGACTCCTTGCATTTTTGAGTACGTGTCAGAAGGAAAAAAGGAAAGAAATTCTAATATTGGGAAATTGGCCTACCTATTGACAGTAGGCCCAGAATGAAGGAACCAATGATCTGCCCTGCCCCTGTGTTTTATGGGGGAGTGGAGGCGGGGAGGGTTGTCTGACTAGAAAAGCAAACATGAATCTCAGAGACAACAGGCTCAAGTGCCCAGGAATCTTCCCTTTGGGCTGCAACATCATCGCATGTCAGAGCTGGAACACGGGTGGGGAACCAGTCATCATTTCCAAGGAAGGTCAAGGTTAAATGAGGCCAACCTGTTCTCTGCTCTTCAGTGCCAACAGTTATTATAGAATGATAGAATGTCATGGCTAGGAGGGACCCGAGAACTTAAGACTGTCAAAGCTGGAGGGAACCTTAGAAATGAAGTTCACTCTTCTCTTTTTACAGAGATGAAAACTAAGCCCTAACAGTACCAGTACTAGGCCTATACCCCAAAAGGCATCCAAGAAAAAGGGAAAAAGATGCATATGTATAAAAATACTTACAGCAGCTCTTTTTGTGGTGGAAAAGTACTGGAAACTAAGGGGAGCCCATCAATGGAGGAATGGATGAACAAGTTATGAATGTGATGGAATACTATTGTGCTTTAAGAGTTGGTAAAGGGGGTGGTTTCAAAGAAACCTGAGAAGACCTCGTATGACTGATGCATAGTGAAGCGAATAGAACCAGGAGAACAATTTCAACAACAACATTGTAGAAGCAACCAACTTTGAAGGACTTTAGAACTCTGATCAACAAAATAAGCAACCATTACTCAAGAGGACTGATGATGAAGAATATTAGTCCCTTCCTCCAGACAGAGAGGCATTTCCCTAGAGAGGTGGGCTTGGAGTATAGAATGAAAAATATACTTTTGGACATGGACAATATAGGAATTTGTCTTGCTTGAATACACCTATTTGTTGCAAGGATTTTATTTTTTCTTTCTCTTTTTCCCCTCAGTGGGGGGTGGGGGAGGGGACAATGAAGGCACTGGAAGGAGAGAAGAGATTTTTGTTCATTAAAAAAAAGTAATTAAATTTTAAAAATTAAAACTGAGGCCTAGAGAAATGAAATTATTTGCCCAAGCTAACTTATTTTTTTTTCCTTTTGGAATTTGAGGGAAGGCTAGGCAGGAGCTCGCAGAGGACAGTCTTCATGACTTTTCAAAGCATCTCTAAGAAACTGTCAGAGAGGATCTATGTTCCCCAACTCCTAAGGGAGGTAAGAACAGCAGCCCAGATGCTCTCTCCATCTTTCCAGGGATTGGATAATACTCAGTTCAGGGTTGACCCATTCCCAACATGATACTCAGCAAAGTATCTTGCATGTAATAAGTAGCTGCATCAATATTTGCCAAATTAGGCAGAGGAGAGGAGGAGAATGTCAAGTTCAATTATGTAAGACCTCAGAAGATGGCCATCACCAGAGGGCCTTGAAAATCCCAACTGAGCAGGGCATGTAGAAGCTTGGGATTTGGGGATAGGAAGGATACAGGGGCAGAGCAGGAGGATGAGCAATGCTAGATGGCTCCCACAAAGCTCCCACAAAGCTCCCAAACACCCAGAGGTTCAAATGTGTGTAAAATAACTTCTAAGTGGTACACTCTGGGAATGGAAGAGGTGTAACCTGAAGTCCAGACCAAAGTCTTTTCAAGGGGATATGGTCCAACATCCATTAAAACAGTGTTCTTTAAATATATGAACATGTATACACACACACACACACACACACACATACACACACACACGGAGGCAACAAGTAACAATGGATAGGTCATTAGATTCAGCATCAAGAAGGCCAGGGTTCAAATCCTGCCACTGACAGTTTCTAGCTGGGTGACCATAAGCAAGTCACTTAATATGTCTCTCAAGAGCTTCAGGCAACTGTCTGGGAACATAAGTTCCAGATGGGTTCCAAATCTGCCTGGATGGGAGCTCCCGTGCTATGAGGTGGGCAGTGTCCGTCGATGAAAATACATTAGATTTGGAGTCCACAAGACATTCACTAGGTATGTAACCTTGGGCAAGGCACATCACATCTCTGACCTCAGTGTCCCTCTCTGTTAAAAAAAAGTGGCCTCTAAGACCTCTTCTGGCTCTAAATCTATCTAGACCCCACAATTTCAATGGCTTGAGTGTTATCTCCACTGGCAGATTCAAAACCTTCTATGAATGAATAGGCTGTCTTCAAGAGGTGCTGTGGTTGAGGAATAAAAAGTCACCAAGTTGGTATGGATTCTGTCATCCATTGCCCATGTGGTCAAGCAGGACTTTGAAAATCTCCATGCCTCTATGCTCTGAGGCAGAATTTTAGCAGAGCTATCACATATGTAGTTCTCTATGAATGTAGCTCATCCTCTGGTTAGACTGGGACACCATCTTCTCTAAATGGTCCATTATTTTCAAGTACACACTACGTTCTGAACTTGAACAAATGAACTAGGACAGATGGGTGGAAAATACAAAGGGGGCAGATTTAGGCTCTACATTAAGGGGAGAGAAGCAATGCCTAAGTCATTTGAGCTGTCCAAAAGTCAGAGGGGATGCCTCACACAGTAGTGAGTTCCCTTTCCATTGGAGATCTCCAAGGAGAGGCTGGATAACCGCTTGCCAAAATGCTAGAGAAGGGATTCTTGTTCAGCTAGGGGGTGACCTAAATGAGTTATTTGGTAAATGCTAGGTGAGCTAATGATGGGATCAAAGCCAATCTCATCTCTTCTGCTGTCCCATAAAATCAGGATACCATGGATCTTGAGGTCAGCCTTGGAAGGGGGTGAGGGGAGGAGAGAGAAAACCCCTAAAGGGGGCATATGGGGATGGAAGGAAAAAAGGAATTACCAGTCCTTTGCCCTCATGCCGGAGTTTGTCATGGGCTTACAAGAGATGGCTTCATCAGCAACCAGTTGGGAAGCCATCTACTCCCCCCACCCTATTGCCTCCCTACAGCCCCACCCAACTTCAAACCAACATAGTGGAGTTGGGGGGGGGTGAGAAAGAGAGTTAATTGCCCTGATTTCCTAACAGCCCCATACTAACCAGAAGAATCCATCTTGATACTTTCTAAAAACCTGACACCATTTAATCAGCAACCCAGATTACTAATATTCTCTCTGAGGCTCTGCTGGTTCCTTCAAAAAGGACTAGGGAAGAGAGAGGGGAAATGTATAACATAACAGAGCTAGAAGAGACCTTAGAAATCATTAAATCAATTTAATAAGTCAGTAAAATCTCTTTTTAAAACAAATGCATCTTGCCCCAGAGGTCACATATATAATAAGAAACAGAGACAGATTTTGAACTCAGGTCTTCTGACTCCAAATTCAGTGCTCTTGCCAGAAACCACAAAGCAGGCAGCTTCCTTTTCAGATGATTGCATCAGCAACAGCTATATTATATCCCTGTAGTATGTTATAGCTCCTCAAAGCATTTTTACCAATTCACAGCTGATGGGACCTCGGAGATTCATCATGTTTTATAAATAAGGCTCAGTAAAGAGAAGGGGCTTGCCCCAGTGAGGAAGCTTGTAAGTGATGGATCCCTGTGGCTCCCTATTACCTCCAGGATCAAAACAATATCCCTCTGTTTGGCTTTTAAAGCCCTTCACAAGCTGGCTCCTTTCTACCTTTCCAGGCTTGACTCTGCTATGCATATTCCAAGAAACAGCAGCAACCTCCTTCTTGCTATTCCTTCAATAGAAAGGACACTCTTCCTCCCAATTCTACCATTCCAACTGGCTGCTGCCCCCATGCCTAGAATGCTCTGCCTCCTGGCCTTCAGCTTAAATCCCACCTTCCACAGGTGGTGTTTTCCCATTCTTCTTCCCAGCTCCCCACCACACATATACACATACACACACACACACCCCTAGAGCCTCCCCTAAGATACCTTCTATTTCGGATGTATTTAACTTGTTTGCAAGGTGTCTCCCTTGTTAGAATGTGAGCTTCTTGAGGGCAGGGACTAGTGGTTTTGCCTTGCTTTGTATCTCCAGCGATCAGCAGAATGCTAGGCATATTGTAAACCCTTAATTAACATATGTTGTCTGATTCATTAAATATTTATTAAACACACCTACTCTGTGTGAAAAAGCTGGACTTTTTTGAAGTGGCAAAGAACTAAGGAACCAAGTAGATGTCCATCAATTGGGGAATGGCCAAACCTATTACATGAATATGAATATTGATGGTAATAAATGATGAATATGATGATTTGGGGGAAGCACCAGAAGATTTCTATGAACTGATGAAAAGTGAAGCAATCAGAACCAAAAAAACAACATACGTGATGACTACTATGATGTGAATGAGAAAGATGAAATAATCAAAACTTAATACTGAGAAATCAACGACCAAATTTGGTCCCAAAGAGCTTATGGTCTATGGATAAGAATGAATACAAATAGTCCTTACAAAGGACAGTGAAAAGTGCAAGGAGTGGGCCATGGAAAAAGTTATAGTAGATCTGATGAGTGAGTGCTTTCATCTGGGTGGGGCTGGAGAAAAGAAGGGTAGGAAGGGAGAGAGAAGGCTTCACAGAGGACGTGGCACCCAGGTAGCAGAACAGCAATACATTTGGAGAAGAGGACCTGGGTCTTCTGCAAATGGTTTTAACATGGACAAGTCATTTACCCTTTATAGACCCCAATTTTCTCATCTGAAAAATGAAAGGGTTGTACCAGAGAACCTCTGAGGTCTGGAAGGTCAGTTAGAGCTAGACTGGGGGGAGGGGAGGAGGAGGGAAGAGGATGAATCAGGGAGGTGCTCCAAATGCCAGGACAAGAAAATTGAACCCTATCTTATAGGCAATAGGGAGCCACTGAAGGTTTGTGAGCAGGGGAGTGACACAATAAAAATGATGTTTTGTGACACAGCTGACCAGGGAAGTTTCCAGCAGGCAGAGGCAATACCAAAATATTTTACTCTTAGCAAAGCATATGCAACACCCTGTTATATTAACTTGTTTGTTTTAAGCCCAAGGGTCAACATTCAGGCCCCCTAAGGTCCAGGTGAATCCCTCCTCTTTGGCTTTAGGGAGTTTCAGACAAAAAGGTATCAGTTCAGCCACAATTGTTGCAAGGCTCAGGCCTTCCTTGGCAACTTCAGATGAAACATAACCAAGGAAAACAACATTTGTGTCCCTGAAATCTATCCTGAACTGTACTTCTACCTCTGGATCTTTAAGCTCACATAAGTCCCTGTGCCCAGAATGAGGAGGAGTACCTTCTTGCCTCCTGCCTGCTCTTTCCCATCCCACTCTGCTCTCCAGAAACCTTTAAGGATTAAAACATGAGGTAGAGGCGAGGCTCGATGAGACTCTTGGTACCCTGACTCTACATCCAGTCATCCCAAGATTGAGAGCCCGATGGGTCCTTATAGATGGTGTAATCCTACTTCCCCACCTCACCCCCCATCTCTGAAAACCAGAGAGGAGCAACGCGGCCAAAGTCAGTCGGTAACTAAGAGTGGAAGCTGGGATTTAAATGCCCAGGTCAGGTCTCTATCCACTAGGCTCCGCTGCAGAGCAGAGGCACCCATCTTCTCTCTCATAGTCACCAAGAGTACATTTTTAACAGCTTTCCTAGCCTTTAAATGTCACTTCTACCAGGAACCCTTCCATGTCCCTCCCAGTCAATGGCCTTCTCTCCTCGGACCTCACACAGCACTTCTGTTTATTATAATTGTCACGTGTCACTAATTAATAAGTGCGCTTACAGAAGATGAACTTATATCACGATACTTTTATTCAAAACCCCCCAAAGTGGCCATTTTAAACACCGATGCAATGGCCTACAGAACTATAAATACAAGAGAATGAGGGGACTCAAATCTGTTTCCTTCTGAACACCATCAAAAAGATGGGATGACAATAACAATAACACAGTAGAGTGGAAAGAATCCTGATGCTGGAGTCAGAAGACCTGGGTTCGAGCCCCACCTCTGGGTTCTAGTTCCCTCTCAGACACTACCTATGTGACCTTGGGCAAGTCACTCACTTTCCCAAGTCCAGGTTTCCTCATCTGTAAAATGAGCTGGAAAGGATGGCCTCTGGGATCCCTCCCAACACCACAACAAAACATCAACTGTATGGTATATGTTCCTCACCAGCCCTCCGTGAGGTAGATGCTATTACCACAATTTCAGAAATGAAGGAACTCACTCGGGGTCACACAGCCAATAAATATCTGAGTCAGTCAATTAACTGGATGAAGCACCTACTATGTGCCAGGCACTGAGCTTAGCACTAGGGAGACAAAAAGAGGCCCTCAAGGAGCGCACGATCTAATGAGGGAAACAAGAAGAAAACAAATATATACTAACAAGCTATGTATGGGGTAAATAGCAAATAATTGAGAGGGAGGGCACTAGAATTAGTTGGAGAAAGGAAAGACTTCCCATAGAAGGTAAAATTTTAGTTGAGATTTAAAGGATGGCAGGGAAGTCTGAGATGAGGAGGAAAAGCATTCTAGGCACAGGAGATGCCAGAGAAAATGCCCAGAGCAAAGAGATGGAGGGTCTTGTTTCATGGGTTGGAATGGAACCCTTTATGGGGGCAAGGCCTATCTTATCTAACTTTTCCATCTCTTTAATACACAGTGTTCTGCACACAGTCGGTGCTCAGTAAAGGGTATGCACAAGTGAACTCGATTCTGTAGCTGTCTTGGCTACTGGCTGTTTCCAAGCCCTGTAGCCAAGAGAGGACCCTAGGTCAAACAGAGAGCCATGTGGACTAGACCAAGGTAGCTAGAGAGAAGACTCAATGTCTTTGAACCCCAACTCCTAGATACCGTGGCATGGCAAGGAGAATGACCAGGATGGGGTAAGGGCCTGGAGCTGAGGCCATATAAGGATCAATTAAGGTATATTAAGGGAACTAGGAGTGCTCAGACTAAACATGAGAAGACTTAGGGAAGCCACACCACTATCCTTATTATCTGAAGGGTAGCCTTGGAATAAAGGGTTAGACCAGTTCTGCTTGGCCCTAGAGAATAAAATCAGGACCAACTAGAGGCAACGTGGAAAGAATGTTGGCTTTGGAGTATCAGGACCTGGATCCCAATCTCGTCTCAGCTACTTATTATCTGTACAACTTTGGGCTAATTATAACATCTGAGCCTCAGTTTCCTCAGACTAGCTAAACTCTGGAGTCCCTTTGGGCTCAGACAGTCGATGTTTTCATAGGATCCAACGCAAACACCCAGTGGAACGCTTGGTGCAAACACCAGTCGAGGAGCTTTGGGCCAGTTTGGGCTTGGGGCGCCTGGATGAGCCCTGGCTCTCTGCTTCCTGAGCTAGTAGCTGTGGCAATAACCCAGAAGGAGACAGCACGTGGCCATGACGAGCCTCATGCCTCTCCCCCTCACCACCCTCTCCTGCTGGAGTGGGGAAAGCTACAGCTGCTTTTGTGAATGGCCAAGGGGCTGAGGAGAGAGGGAAAAAAAATGTGTTTTCTTGCTCCTCTTACACAGATCTCGTTTCAGCCTGGAATTCTTCAATGCCCCTCCCAGAGCATCCCGGGGCCCAGGCACACACCAGCCCAACTTGGCAGGCCTGTGGAGGAGGGGGTGGGGACAGGACTCCATTAACCCATGCATGCTTCCCCGGGGAGGTCAGAGGATTTTCAAGCTGGAGGGGACATTTGAGATGATCCCCAGCTCCCTTATTTTGCAGATGAAGAGACAGAAGGCCAAAGACATGATCTGACTTCTTGCCCAAGGTCATACGGCTCATAAGGAGCAGAGCCAAGATACATGGAATTTACAGCAAGGAGGGATTTTTAAAGGTCATCTAGTCAAACCCCCTCATTTTACAGACAGGGAAACCGAGGGCCAGAGAGGTCAAGTTATTTGCCCAAAGTCAAAAAGTATTAAGGAATAGAGCTGGGATACAAACCCAGATCTCATTACCCCAGATGCTGTATTCTAGTTGCTAAATCACACAACACCCCCTCCTTCTCCAACGAAACCCTGGGCAAGGGAACCAAATCGGGTGGAGGACAAACAAGATTTAAGTTTTTTAAGATGTCATTTAAATCACATACCAAAGGCTTGATTTCCCCTCTCCCCACCCCCATGCCAGGCAAGGACACTCGTTTCTCCCTTCCCAACTTACTCCCACATTCCCTCCTCTGTATCTCACCTCTTCCCTCATCCCAAACCCACCCAAATAAATTACAATCTGAGATCTGGACTCAATTTAAAAAACACTGGGCCTGTCCTTCATCCTCTTGACTTCTGCAAATATTTGGCACTTGCCTGACTCTGCACAGCTGTTGTTAGTTGTGGTCGAGTAAAAAGAATGGGACAGGGAGTCAGGAGATCTGAATTCTAGTCCTGGCTCAGCCCCCTTCCTCCCCACCTCCTACTCCCCCCAGGGGAGGGCAGGCTGCTCTGACCACAAGCCCAACGCCTTCTCACCTCTTCACCTTGGCTCAATTGAACAAACGTCGATGAAGCACCTGCTTAGGCAGAGTCCTGGGCTTGGTACTAGGAGAAGCTACAGAGTTGGGATGAGACACAGGCAGCCTTGCCCTCGTGGGGAGTAGACACACAATGTCTTCCCCCACCCCGTTGTGCTCTAAGGTTTAAGAGGAAGTTAGGCCTCCAAGTCTTAACACTAGAAAGGCACCCCCTGAGAAACAGGTGGCATGATTAAATGGGAAAATACCTGGGATTTAGACTCAAGAGACCCAGATTCACATCCCAGCTCTGTTCCTGACTACCTGAGTGACCTTGGACCAAATTACAAACTCTCCAGCCTCAGTTTCCCTATCAGTAAAATGAGAGATTTGGGTTGGATTGCTTAGGCCTCTTCCAGATCTAAATTCTATTATTCTCTGAGAAGCTGTTTGAGACAAGGTTGACTTTGAGCTGCCAGGGATGCAAACCAGATGGAGGTGTTCTGAGAACAATTGTAAATAACAGCCCTCAGGAAGGAGATGGGGTTGAATGTGCGAGCCCAGGGCCAAAAGCGGAGTCTTGGAGACGGCTGCCTCTTAGAGATCTGAAAGAAGAAATGTGTGATGGATCCCAAGAAGAAGCTGTTAAGGAGATAGAAGTAAAGCCAGGAAAAGGACAAGAAAAAACCCACGATGTGTTTAGGGGACCGTGAGAGGAATGGTGAGCTGGAAGAAAGAGTCTGGAAAAGCAACAGCAGTAATAGCCCTCTGAGGTTAACAAAGCACTCGACAAATAGCATCTCTTCATCCTCACAAGGACCCTGGGAGGTAGGTATTGTTATTATCCCCAATTTACAAATGGGGAAACTGAGGTAAATAGAGGTTAAGTGATTTGCCCAGGTCACAGAGCCGTAAGTGTTTGAGGCCACATTGAACCCAGGTCTTCCTGACCCTGGGTCCAGTGCTCTGTCCACAGATCATCTTTGGTCTTTGTGGGTATTTTACATGTTAACGGTAAGAAGCTCAACAGAGAAGATGCTGAAGACTTTTTAGAATTTCAATCCCCCTCCACGTGCCCAAGTCTCCTCTCCCATGTTTGGCTCTAAAGTTCCCTGAGGACAAGAACTATGTCTCCCCACAGTGGGGAGCACGTTTGTTAAAATCAAACTATAGTTCCTGCTTCTATAGGTTTTAAGTCTCATGACTCACTTTCCCCTACAACAACCCAGAGACGCTTAGGAACAGAGATAACTGACTTGCCTAAGGTCAAACAGCTCAAAGGTGTCAGAGACAGGTTTTGAACCTAGGTCTCAGCTCAATTGCTCTGGTGCCCCTCCCAGACAGCTCCTACATCTCCCTCCCCCTGGTATTGGGTGACAGTGACCCAGATTGGGGTGGAGTGGGGGATGGGAGCGCTGTTAACTGACCTGGGACAGAAGCTTTGAGATACTTGTAAAAGATCATAAGCTCAGGCCCAGCCCGGGCTGATCTCCTTAGCTGAGCAAGGAGACAAGGACCACACTGCACTGGTTTCTTGGCCAGGATTTCCTGGAAAGTTGCCTTCATCTTCCACTTTGCTAGTGTCTCCAGGCCTAAAAGCAGGCATAGAACCTCAGAGCAGCTCCCTGCCGGGTCAGTAAGCTACTAGAGAAGCTAATGAGAAGGTCCAACTCAAAGAAAGATACACATACATGGGAGGTCTGTTGGTCTGGACCTTCTTGTCTAACTTGCACCATGGCCAGAATCCTTTCTGCCACACCCCCAGGAAGTAGATACCAGCCTCTGCTGCAACACCTCCAATGATGGGGAAAACACACTACCTTCTGTTGCAGCCCAGTCCATTCTTGGATGGAAGGCTCCTGACTTCCTTTCTAGTATTTCTTCCAAGCTCACCAAGTCCTCACACAACGGAACCAGAAGCATCATGAAATGGGAAATCTCTGTATTTGGAGTCAGAAGACACTGGGCCTCCCGTTTTCTGGGCCTCTGTTTCTTGTTCTGTTCAATGGTGGGGGGCGGGGGATAACCCCTGCCCAGCCTCCCTCAAAGATGTGCCACGAAGAGGCAAACGAAACTGTGAATGCCTTTTGGAAGGTATACATTGCAAAGATGCTGTCATTTGTGATCAAATTACAAAGCAAAGTAACACAGAACATTGACTGGTGGGCTTGGAGTTAGAAAGACTCAGGTTCAAATCTCATCTCATACTCACCAGCTGTGTGACCTTAGGCAAGTCACCAGCTTCCTGAACCTATTTCTTCATATGTTAACCGGGCACAAGAGTATCTGTATTCTTAAGTATTCACACAGACTTTTAATGTTGCTTGTTATTAGGGGCAGAGAGAGAAGCACTGATAGATAAGACTGAAATAAAGGCAGTGATCAAATTTGATTTCAGAAGGAAGAAGAGGGACTCAGGGTACAGAATGGGACACACATTTTTTTGACATGACCAATGTCGGATTTTACTTCACTATCCAGGGTTGGTTTTTTGCTTTGTTTTTTTTCTTTCTTTTTTTTTTGAGGGGGGAAGGCACAGCAATTGGGGTTAAGTAACTTGCCCAAGGTCACACATCTAGCGTGTCAAGTGTCTGAGGTCAGATTTGAACTCAGGTCCTCCTGACTCCAGAGATGGTGCTCAACTTACTGCACTACCTAGCTGCCCCGTGTTTTGTTTTTTCTTATCAAGGGTTCTGTTTTTCTTTATTTTTTCCCCCCTCAATGTAGGGAGGGGACAGATGGGAGGGAGAAAAAAAAATAAATGTTCGATATTTAAAGAAGAATTTTAATCTTAAATAATAAAAGGGTCACATTGAGCTGCTTCCTTTTGTCGATAAAGCCTCCATTTTGGCCAAGGTTTTCTGACAATGTGTTTAGTCTGTGGTGGAAGCCCTGAGGTGAGCCTTATGACAAACCACATCCATTCCCATCCCCCATTCTCTATCCTTGCCCACGTCCACACACACACACACACACACACACACACACACACACTTCAGCTCACTGATACTGCTCATCACTTCTGTCCTTCTCTGATCAGCATCCAAAGGTGTCCTGCCACCCATCCACACCCAAGCCTGCTACCACTTCCAGCACCCAGATGAATAGTTACATAGTTTCCACTCCAACTCTTCCATTGATGGAGAACTCACTCCTCTCCAAGGCAATCCATTCCACCTTGGGAACAGCTCTATTTGTTAAACACTTGCACCAAGATCGGAGGGAGAAAGTTTTTACCAGCCTAGTAAAAGGAAGAAGATGGCGTTTTTGTTGGACTTTAAGAGACAAATGGGAATTTAAGAGGCAAAGAACTTTTTAAAATATGACTATATTTTATATATTATATACAGCATCACTGAATATAGTGATTTCTATTGTTATTTAGTCATTTCAATTGTATCTAACTCCGCATGACCCCATTTGGGGTTTTCCTGGCATTGATACTGGATGGTTTGCCATTTCCTTCTCCAGCTCATTTTCCAGATGAGGAAACTGAGGCAAACAGGGTTAAGTGACTTTTCCAGGTTCACACAGCTGGTAATTATCTCAGGCTGGATTTGAACTCAGGTCCTCCTAAGTCAAGGGCTGGAGCTCTATCCGCTGCACCACCTAGCTGCCCTTTCTTTTTTCTTGAAGGTATTCTTTTGTTGTTGTTTAATACATCTGAAAAGCACACATATACAAAGAAGTAAGACACGAGGAAAGCCTGGATTCAACACTGATTGCAGGTGACAGCAATGAGCAAAGGAACGGACACGAGGAAGTAGAGGGCATGTTCCAGACCAAGAGAACTGTCCAGTACCTTGAGCACCTAGGATCAAGCTTGAAAGGTGGGGTGGCAACAGCTGGTAGCTTGTGGAAATATTCCAATGTCAGGCAAAGGAATTAGAATATTGAGGAGGCAATAAAGAGCCTCCTAATAAAGGTGGGGAGTGGGGTGGGGGGAGAGGGGGTCGTTTGTCTTTTCGTTTTTTTGGCAGAGAAGTGACTTGCCCAGATCTATGCATAGATAAGGGTAGTTTATGAAGGCTAAACTGAAGGGGAGGGAGAATAGAGGCAGAGGTCCAGACGGGAGGCTGTTTTAATAGTCCAGATAATTGCTACTGAGGTCCCGTGGGATTAGAGAGAACTGATAAGCTGCCATGGAGTCAGAATTGATAGGTCTTATACACTTAATAGGCATTTAATAAAATGGGTGCTGACCTAGCAGACTCTCAAGGGCTTTCACGTAATTTCAACATTTATGAAACATCTATTACATGCAGGACCCTGACCTCAGGATACAGAAGAGTCACAGACCCTGTTTGCAAGAAGTTTACAGTCCAACAGGAGGGGAGGAGTACAGAGAACTGATATAGATAAATAGATCATATATAAGTAAATGTGTACACACACACACACACACACACACACACACACACACACACATGAATAGGGTGCCAGAAAGGGGCCTGATCAAAGCTGGAAGGCGTCATAGAGACAGAATTCAAATCCCTTCACTCAAAAGAAGAAAAAATGACTTTTCTAAAGATTTGTAATGAGTCTAAACACAAAACCAGGACACTGACTGAAATCTCCTGATGATGATTTTATATGCACTGTTTTACTAAAGAAATCAAGAGAGAGCGGCTGTGTATCTCTAATGGCCAGTAAAGACTACTACCCTGACAATTTACCAGGCAACATTATAATGGTTATTATTAGGCAGCATGGTGTAATACATGCGGTTATCAGGGGGTCCCTGGGTTCAAATCCCTCCTCCGACATTTATTATTTATATGACCATGAGCAAGTCACTTAAATGTTCTTTGCCTCAGTTTCCTCATCTGTTAAGTGCACTCAATGGCCTCTTAGAGGCGGTATGGTGTAGAGGCTCAGCCTTGGAGTAGGGATGACCTAAGTTCAAGCCCCACCTCAGACACAGACACAGACTGGCTGTGTGACCGCCAGCAGCACACAAGCTCTCAGTGACCCAGACAACTCTCTTACCCTGCAAGTCACATATAGTCATTGGTAGTGGGGGGAGAGGAGGCAGGAATTTCCTTACCAGAAGCTCAGGACCCCCAAAAAAGACCTGATAAAGCACTTTATATACATTTTTATTCAATCTTTATAACAGCTTTATAAGAGAGACAGGACAGCCTTCCACAGGAGGCCTTTCTTAACCCCTCTTGACTAGTTCCTGTTTATCTTTATGTATAGCTTGTTTATACAGAGTTGTTTGTATGTATGTTGCCTCCACCATTAGACTGTGAGCTCCTTGAAAATGGGAGCAGTTAGGTGGCACCGTGGCCTAGACTCATCTTCCTGAGTTCAAATCCTGCCTCCGACATTTACCAGCTGTGTGACCCTGGGCAAGTGACTTAATCCTGTTTGCCTCAGTTTCCTCATCTGTAAAATGAGCTGGAGAAGCAGATGGCAAACTACTCCAGCACCTTTGCCAAGTAAACTCCAAAAGGGGGCACAACTGAAAAAAAAAAAGACTCACTGAGAACAGACCATTTTTTGCCTTTCTTTGTATCCCCAGTGGTTAGCCCACTGCCTGGTACACAGTAACTGCTTCTTGACTGGCTATTTTATAGATGAGACACACTTTCTAGCCCAGATAAAATGGGGAATAGAATCTCAGAATGAGACAACATGTTTAAGACCACTTGGTCCATCCCATGGCTCACAGCAGAAATCCCAGGTATAGCAACCTCAACAAAGAATCATCGAGCTCCTGTTTGGAGGCTTCCATTGACAGGGCACCTCCTACCTCACATGGCATCCCTTTCCACTTTTGGCACCCTCTGATTGTTAAGAATGTTTTCCTTCCATTGAGCCAATAACTGCTTCTCTGTGACTTCCAATCCCTTTCCACTGCTCTGCCCTATGGAAACCAAACAGAACAAGTCTAATCTTTCTTCCACAGGACAGACTTCTAATGCTTGAAGACGTGATTAGGTCCTATCCAGTTTTCTTCTCTTCAGGCTACGTAATAACCATCCCAAGTTCCTTTAACCAGTCATTCTATGTCATGGTCTCAAGCCTCGTCCCCATCACGGTTGTCCTCACCTGTAACCAACAGCTCAGAGAATGGGTCAGAGAGAGTTGGGGACAATGAAGAATGACCTAATAGCAGATCCTCTTTCCCAAAAAAAACTACTACCTTCTCTGTGTCGATCCTTCTTTGCACTCTATACTACCCACAGGATAAAGTAATTTCTTCTTAACCTGGGATTCAAAGTCTTCCCATTTCTAGAACGATCTCAGGTTTCCAAAACACCTTCCTTACAAAAGACTTGTGAGGGCTGTAATTCAAAGATCACTGTCCCTGTTTCTACAGATGAGGACACTGAGGCTCAGACATGGGAAGTGACCTTGCCCAAAGTCATACACATGGAAAATATAACATGAGCTAGATCCCACATACCTGGTTGAGTAAAAGCCTGCACTTGAGTCTGGCTCTGAAGACCAGTGTTATTTCCAACACACCTCATCTGGCTCAAGACTCCTTTCCATCTTTACCTACCACAATTTACCTACATGTAGCTGCCATCACTCTTGTCAAACTGGACTCTTCAATGTCCCCTGAACACATTCTGATTTTTTGCCCACCCTGCCTAGGATACCCCTCCCCCACTTCAAGGCCCAGCTCAAGGGCCATGGTCCTTTGGGAAGTCTTCCCCAACTGCTGAGGGCTAGACCATATCTTTGGGATTCACTACACACTTCCCTGTGCCCATATTCCCCCTCCCCAATCCAAGTTATATGTGGTAGGGCATATCTCTTAAAGGCAGGGACCTAGTCTTCTCCTACATCTCTTTAGAGTGCCCTCTGTTCCTACTTGAGAACAGGCAGGGGAGTTTATTTATGAGGAGGGGGGCAGGAATTGTTTCACTTTTGACTTTGTATCCCCAGCAATAAGCACGATGCTCAGTACACAGCAGGCATCTAATAAATGCCTACTGAATTAATGAACATAAATAGAAACTCATGGGAAGAAGAATATAGTAGAGAAGACCCAAGTTCAAGAGAGGACTTTACAATTAACCAGTTTGATGACCTTGGGTAAATCATACTTTTTCTGGGGATCAGTTTCCCTACCTGTAAAATGGATGGATTAGATAAAATAAGCTCTATCACCCCCCTGACACACCCCAACATTCCATGACCCAGATCTTAGGAGCCCTTGTACCTCTGGAATTTTATGAGCCTAATGCCATCTCCAACTCCCTCTCCAAAGAGCAGCCACCCAAGGAAAAATCCTGAGGCCCAGGGTTATGGATTAACCATAACCTAAGAGCCTGAAAAGAGCAGCACCTCCCTGCCATACAAGTATCAGTTTCCTATCCTGGAGATCTGAGGCTACCTCATTCTTTGCCCCTTATCAGCTCATCTCACTGTCCCCCCAGGATCTTGGCCCCTGCCACTGAGCCCAAGGCTTTTCCCCCAGAAAGAATGTGTGTTGGGGCGGGGGGGATGATAATCCCTCTGCACACTTCCACCATTGTGTTCACACTTGGTAAATCAAAACCCCTTCAGAGCCAGTGATGGAGCTTCAGTTTTCATCCCTTCTAAGGCCACCCGGGTTAGGAGGCTTACTGGGCTCCAAGACAGGTCGCACTGTGCCCACCAGCACCCTCTCACCACCAAGACCCACCCCCTCCCTCTCGACTTCAGGGAGCTGCCTTCTAGACAACAGGCCTGAGGTTGAACAAACACTAAATGTAGTCAGAAGACCTGGGTAGAGGACTTGGATTGTCACACACTAGCTGTATGACCTTGGGCAAGCCGAACTGCCTTCATCTGTAAAGCAGGGGACAGAGAAAGGCTGAAGAGGAGGGAAAAGATGGGGTCCAGATAAGATAGATGGCTTGGCCCTAGGACAAACACACCTGATCAAGTGCCTATACTTGGACTTGGATACTTGACCTTCCTCTACATCTTCTATGATCCAGACACCCTGGCTCTATTACAGTTCCTCACTCAAGATGCTCCACCTCCTGACTCAGTTGCTCTGACAGTCCTCCAGACTTGGAATGTTCTCCCATATCATCTCTGACTCCTGGCTTCCTTCAAGGCTCAGCTCAATCAATCCCTCCCTGCCTCCTACTTTTCACAGGAAATTGCCTTCCATTTACTCTCTCTCTCCCTCTCTTCATATATATAGATATAGATATATAGAGAGAGATAGAGAGAGATAGATACATACATGCACACACACACATATATGTGTGTATATATATATGTTCAGTATATCCATAGTTATGTATATTCTATTCCCCTCCCACTTATAATGTGAGCTTCTTGCAGGCAGGGACCATGTTTTTTGCCTATGGCTGCAGGCCCCAGAGCTTAGCATAATGCCTGGCATATAGTGAATGTTTAATAAATACTGTTGACTGGGTGTTGACTATCTGCTCTGACTCAGAATTTGTGTGTTACTTCCAGTACACCACATCTGGCTCTCATTTCCCTACCTATACCCATCACTCTGCGTAGGATGAAAAAAGAAGAGACTATAAAGTGGAGAAAAAGTGAGATAATGGAGCAATAGAACTTGGGGAGCAGGGGGAGAAATGGAGTTAATGTCAGAGGGCCCAAGTTTAAAAACAGGCTCTGCTATTAACTAGCTTTGTGACCTTGGACAAGTCAAGCATCTTCTGTGGGTCACAATTTCCACATCTGTCAGATGAAGGGGTTGGGCATAATCATTTCTAAGGTGCCTCCAAATCTGTGAGATGTGGTGGGGGCGGGGGATGAAATCGATGCTGCCTCCTTCATGGAACTGGTCTGATAAAAGTGCTTTATAAACCTCAAAGCGCTCTGAAAGTAACAGCTCCTGTTATTACCCAAGAGGACCACCTCCAGAAGCCACAAGGCTGTTTTACCCTGAATTCAGGGGGGCCTTCAGAGTGAGGAAGGGGTGGGGGGAGATGGACAGCCAAAAAGAAAAGAAGCAGCAAAAAAAAGCTATGTACAGAGGGACAGGAGGCTGGAAGGCAAGATTAGTCCCAGCTGTCTCTGTGTCCCACACACCGGCAGCAGGAAGGCTGAGGGGGCTGTGGGCAGGACATCTGTTCACACAGCTGAGGAAAGTCAGGCCACTACTTCACACCCTCTCCCCTAACCCCCAGACCCATCCCAACCCAGGCAGACCAAAGGGCATGTCTTTACTGAGCAGCTCATGGGTGCCCTTAGGTGAGGGGAAACAGAGGAGAAGCCACAGTGAGCCTTGGGTGACCCGCTGGTAAGAGAAGTGTTCAAGATAAATGAGATTTAAAGCTGGAAGGGCCCTGACAAATCACATCCAAATCCCTGGTTTGATCAAGGGAGAAACTGAGGTGGTCCAGAGACAGACCTGCTCAACAACAACGTACAGTTAAGTATGAGATCTGGGATTCGAATCTCACATCTAGAATTATCTATTGGTGTCATCTTCCCCCTTAGATTGTCACAGATTTGCTGCTGGAATGGAAGACCCCTTATTTTACAAAGGATAACATTTGGGCCCAGGGAGGGGAAGCAATTTACCCATACTTACCCCTCTAGCAGCAAGAGAAAGACCAAAAGTGGAAGCAGGATTCGATGAGGAGGAAAACAGGGAAAATAACCCATGCCAACAGCTTTGAAAGTAACTTGTTGCATTTATTATGCACTTAGAAAAACCATACATCCCAGCACTCTGCAATTTTATGCAGAACTTTTTCTGTTCTACGTGTATATAGAAGGGCTCATTACAGTTGTTTGTTAAGTTCAGAATTTTAAAAAAGTAAATATTCTACCTGGAATTGAGAATGCAGGAGAGGAGTGAAAATAACACATATGTACGTGTGTGTACGTTTATGTATAGACGTATACTTACATAGATGCTTATATTTAGGGCAGTTAGGTGGCACAACGGATAGAGTTTGGAGTCAGAAAGACTCATCTTCATGAAAATTTAGCCTCAGACTCTTACTAGCTGTGTGACCCTGGACAAGTCACTTAACCCTATTTGCCTCAGTTTCCTCATCTATAAAATGAGCTGGAGAAGGAAATGGCAAACCACGGCAGGATCTCTGCCAAGAAAACCCCAAATGGGGTCACAAAGAGTCACACACGACTGTACACAGTCTGCGAAATTTTTATGTGCATTATTAATTTCATTTATCTTCATAATAACCTTGTGAGGATAGGTAGGGCACGAATTACCAACCCCCACTTTCCAGACCAAGAAATCAATTGTGCCACTTAAGCTTAAGAGTAGGGAGATGCTCGGATTCTCTTAGCTGGAAAAATAAACCCCAGAGGGGGTCCCATCTAGTCCAAGCCCTAGCTGGACAGGAATGCTCTCTCTATACCATCTTTAATCAGAAGCCTTCTGCTTGCATACCTCCCTAAAGAGCATGGGTTATATGAAAATGAATCTTTGTTCTCAGTGATGTCAGTGTTCCCTCTAATGATGCAGATGACAAACCATCTATGGCTGCCCACCCTACATGACTCTTTTCCTTGTGCAGCATGGGCACCCAACCCAGACAGATTACTGCTCAACCTTAAATCTGCCCCATTCTGCAACTTCCGACCACTCCTTTAATTTCTGCCCTCGGGTATTGAGCAGAACGAAATCAATCTCATCTTCAGGTATCGGGTACCACCCATCCCCCTTCCCTTCCCCCATAAGTCTTCTCTTCTCCAGGCTAAATATCCAGAGTTCCTTAAACCAGCATGGTCTCTAGTTCCCTCACCATCTTGGCCAACCTCTTCTGAATATTCCCCAGCTTGTCAAAATCCTTCCTAAAATACGATGCCCAGAAGTGAACTCCGCAGTCCAGATTTGGTTTGGCCAAAGCAGACTACTATAGGATCACCATCACCCTTCACTCTTAATTCATTCAGCTTGAAGTCTGTTAAAAATTCTCCAAATCATTTTCAGGCAAACTGCTCCCTAGCCATGCCTCTCCTTCTTGTGCTTGAGGAAATCAATTTTTTGAACCTAAAAGATGGACTTTACATTCTAACTTCTAGTTCATCTTCTTGGGACCTGCCATACAAAGTGTTACCAATCTCTTCCACCTCCATATTATGGGCAAATAGCATCCATGCTTTCATTCGAAGTCACTGCAAAAATATTGAAGAGCACAGAGCCAAGAACAAATCCCTATATTAGAGGTTTCTCTCCATGGTAAAACTGATCACTGCTAGTTGGGTTTGGTCATTCAGCCAGTTCTGGAAACACCTAACTCTACTGCCATCCAGCTCCAGATCCTCAAACTCGGTCTGGTGCTCTTTCCACTATACCAAGCTCTAATAAGTAGCCACCGTGGATTCCTGAGTAAAGGAATGGCCAAATCTGACTTTTAAAGGACTTTGGAGGCCATTGAGGCCTACTCCCTACCTAATGTAGAAATCAGTCCTGACCGCTTTCATTAATGAGTTGCCTTATTAGGTAGTGAGCTCTTAGTTAGATTCCATTCAAGCACCTCTGGTGACCAGGAGCTTAATACCTAATAAGTCAATACATCCATTTTCTTACAATTTCCTCATTATTAGGGGGCTCTGCCTCCCTGTAACTTATCCACATTGGCTTCTGGGAGGACTGGCATAAATTTTGTTTTAGGAAGGAGCTGGGGATAGAAAGACAAGAATGCAACTGTTCCCATCTGCAAGGAGCTTCTAAAGTATAGAGTAATCTGAGGAAAGAAAGAGCAACAGCAACAAGGGAAGGAAAGGTAGTATCAGGGAATGGCTTCACAGAAGAGGCAGCACCTAAACTGGTGACTTCAATTATAGCATCTTGACTTTAGCTCTGGGCCCCATGACCATGAGCCATAGACAGCTAGGCCTTCAGAGTCATTTCTATCATTCTTTAGGTCATTCCATCCTCCCCCTCTTCCTACTCCAATCTACCCTGCACATACTACCAGATTCATTTTACTTTTGCTCTTATCCAGTCACATCACTCCTCTACTCAAAAAATTTTCAGGGGCTCCCTATTACCTCCTAAACTCCTTAGTCTGGCTTTCAAGAGCTTTCACAATGTCGCACCACCCTATCCTTCCAGACTTCTCATATTTTTTTTTCTCCTCTATACACTCTAAGCTCTAGACAATTATATCTCCAGCCACCGTGCATTTGTTCGGACTGCTCCCTATATCCAAAACTTCCTCTTTTACTCTGCTGAATTTCTACTCAACTCAAATGCTTTTGCCTTCACGAAACCTGCCTGCCATCTCCCACCCAGAATAGTCCTTTCCCCTCTGACCTCACCTGGGACTTCATCTGCACCTCTCTCTAATGTATTTATCAAGTGATATCATATATTTTACTTATCTAGGTAGTCTCTCATCTTCCCATTAGACTAAGTTCTTTAAGGTCAGAGACTGAGGAAACCAAACCTTGCATCCCACCTTGGCCCAGGAAGATATTTGCTGAATTCAACTCACTTCAGTTCCCAAGCCTGTTTTTCTCAAGAGAAATGAACTTCCCTGGCCCCCTCGTCCCAATGTTTAACAAACACTAGTCTCTGAATGGGTACTCGTATCATCCACCACTTGTGGTCTGAGTGGGTCTCTGCTATACCAGGTCTTGGATTCCAGGAAGGGTAAGAACCTCTGCTCCAAGATTCTGAGCTGCAAAGGCATACCAACCTGCATTGGTATTAGGATTTTCGGTACCAATGAAATCCCAAATCTACTCCCCTTCCTTATCTCACCAACAAAGAGTTAGTCAAACAGGCCTTTTCTTTCCCCTGCCATCACCCTCCTCTTCCCTGGCAATATACCACCTCAGAAAATTAGGCTTTGGAGGAATCATAGGATTTAGAGCTGGAAGAGACTTGTGAGATAATCTAGGCCAAACTAGTATCAGAGACTCAGATAGAAACAGGGGCCTCTAAACTATACCTAAGAATCCCTGTGGGGCACATATTCCCCTTGTTGCGGTTGTTCAGTCATTGCAGTCATGCCTGACTCTCCATGACCCCATTTGGAGTTTTCCTGGCAAATTTACTGAAGTGGTTGCCTTTTCTCTCCAGCTCATTTGACAGATGAGGAAACTGAGGTAAACAGGGTTAAGTGACTTAGACAGGGTCTCATAGCTACGAACTATCTGAGATCATATTTGAACTCAGGTCCTCCCGAGTCCAGGGCTGGTGCTCTATCCACTGCGCCACCTTGCCGCCTTGCTTCACCTAGAAAACTACATGTTAATATTATCTATATTCTACTGTATTTTATTCATTTTGTTAAATATTCCCAATTATATTTTAATCAGGTTTGGGGACACACTCATGAGGGTTGTAGGCAGCGTGTTTAATATTTCTCTCATCGAGTTGAATTCTCTTATTTTTACAGATCAGAGATCTAGGGGTCAGAAAAGGGAAAGGGATTCACCAGGGTCACACAACTATTGAGAAAGGGAACTGGGAATCAAGCCCAGGTCCTCTGACCCCAAATCTGCTATAGGACACTACCTCTCAGGACATGTTAATCTTGTTTGTGTCATGTACCCCTTCGGCAGTTTGGAGAAACTTATAGGCCCCTTCTCAAAGTAAGGTATTTAAATACATACACAGGGTTGCAACAAATTATCTTGAAATACAATTATCAATTTTTTTAAAAATTTCACAGACCCCAGGTTAATAACCCCTGTCTTAAGGCATAAAAAAAAAGCCTCTTGCATTTTTGTTGGTGGAAGAAACACTCACAGTAATCAACCAACAAGTATTTATTAAGCACCTACTGTATGCCAGGCACCAGGAATACAAGATAAAAAATGAAAGTCTCTCTTCTCCAAAGAAATTATGGATCTCTGAAGTATCATAAACTAGCTAAGATTTGGTGATCTCTCCCAGCTCTAACTGACTTTGATTATAGGCAATAAACATCTGTAGGATTATACTATAAGCCCCTTAAGGAATTCATGTATCTTCTTTTTACCTCCAGCATAGAGCAATGAGTAGGCGCCTAATGAACATTTGCCTGATCAGATGCTGCCCTTCCCAACTGCTTCTTCACAACTGGCCAAAGATGCCTCCAAAAGGAATAAATAACAGCAACCCTGCTCCCACCACCCGCCCTTGCTCTGGGCTGAAGCTTCTTGGCCACACAGAAACACAAAGGTGGGTTCCACCAAAGTCTCCATTTTCCCTCAGTCCTTCCTATAGGGCTCACCTCCCAGCTGGAAAATCAATGTTACAAGATATAAGATTAGAAGAAGCCTTAGACATTATTTAGTCTAACCCTTCTCATTTTAAGGGTGGAGAAACTGAGGCCCAAGAAAGGGGAAAGTCACTCAGGAGAGCCAGAATTCAAATCCAGGGTCATTTGACTCCAGACCAAGTGTTCTTTCCATTACAGATAGGAACAAACTTTCCCAGGCACCGGTGCCAGCAGATAAAAGTCCTACCTGGTAATCAAACCAAGATGGGCCAGGCAGCCCAGCAGGACCCGGGTTGGAGCCAGAAAAAAAGGAGGGGTTGGAAGAGAGGAGAAGGAGAACGGCAAAAACAAAAAAAAAAATTAGAAAGATCAGCAACTTTTTCCCCCTTTAACCATGAATAGGGCAAGATGGAACAGCAGAGCCCCACCCCCCCACCCCCACCAAGGGTGAACCCGTGGCTGCCTTGCTTAGCAGAATAAGATCGCACACAGGGATTGGGGGGGGGGGAGGGGGTTTGAAGCCTTAGAAGAAGAGGGGGTAAGAAAAAAAAAACTTATTTTATATCTAATGGTATTTCCTTACCACCACCCCTATCTCCCTCACCCTTAACCCGGCCTGGGCTGTAATCAGAGCTGGGCTTGGGATAGAAGACTAGGAGCTAGCATGGCAGAGTGAAAAGTAGGCTCCCTCTGGTGTCAGAGGGCCAGGGTTCAAATCTCACCTCCAATAACCATGAGCTGTGTGATCCCGTGTAGATCATTTGACCTGTTTATGCCTCAGTTTCTCTCTTTGCTAAATGGGAACACTGGACTAGGAGCTCAAAGGATCAAAGATCTGGAGCTCTCTAGGAAAGATCCCAGAAGCCATTTTCTAATCTCTTTGTGCCTCAGTTTCTGTCTTTGTAACATGAGAGCACTGGACTAGGAGCTCAAGGGATCAAAGACCTGGAGCTCTCTAAGAAAGACCCCAGAAGCCATTTTCTAACCCCCTCATTTTTTGAAGAAGGAAATGGAAGCCCAGGGAAGTCGTCACTTACCCAAGGTCATAGAGGCGTTGGAAGTAAGTCGGCCTCTGAGGTCATTTGCAGCCCTACATCTTATGGTCCTACGTACACATACAACAATTACTGAGTAGATAGGAAATTCAGCTAGGCATCACAGTGGATAGTGCGCCAGCCTTGGCATCAGGGAGATGGGAGTTCAAATCCAACTTCAGACACCAGCAGTGTGACACTGGGAAAGTCACTTAAGCTCTCTCAGCCTCAGTTTTCACAACTGTAAAATGTAGATAACAGCAGCACTGACCTCACAGGATCGTGGCAAGTATCGAGCAAGCAGCCTATGTAAAGCTATTTCGGTGGCACCGGAGTCAGAAGGGGTTCATAGGATCATAGACTTGAGAGCTAGGAGGGACCTCAAGGATCATCTAGCTCAACACCCCCCACCCCATTTTATGGAGGAAAAAATTGAGGCCTATGAAGTAGAAAGGACAGCTAATAACTGGCAAACACAGGTCTCCTGGTTCCAAGTCCAACTGCAGCTTTTCTGCTTTAGCACAAATACATGCTGTTTTCACGCTGAATGGGAGCGATGAGGGATTCCAGTAAGTGTCAAACTATTCCTTTAAAAAAAAGTGGGGGGGTTGGAAGATAGAAATATTTTTTAAGTTATCTCTAAACGAATAATGGATAAACAACAGGCTGGAGAAATTCCTATGTCTTGGAGACCCTGACAGATGTCGGTGTGTTAAAACAGAAAGAGGATAGGAAGAGACAGCAGGAGATCCAAGTTCAAATCTAGCTCTGAAACTTACTCAGTTACCAAGACCAAATCACCCCTCCTCTGCCTCAGTTTACCTTGGTATAAAGATGAAATAATTTTCCGTTTTTAAAAACTTAAGAGCATTGTAGAAATGAGTTATGATTATCTCTCTGCTGTCACCGTACTGGCTATATTCAGTCCTCTGTTCATGCTATTGTTTTTTTAGTCCTGTCCGATTCTTTATGCCCCCATTTTGGGTTTTCTTGGCAAAGATTCTGAAGTGTTTTGCCATTTTCTTCTCCAGCTTATTTTACAAATGAGGAAACTGAAGCAAACAGGGTAAAATGACTTAGCCAGCGTCACACAACTAGTAAGAGTCTGAGGCCAGAGTCGAACTCTAGAAGATAAGACTTCCTGACTCCAGGTCCAGCATGCTATTTCTATCACTAAAGAAATGCCCAGCTCCTTCCCTATATTTCCATCTTTCAAGGCCTACTCCAAATGCCACCTTCACACAAAGCCTCCCCCCCAACTACTCCAAGCCATATGGCCCTCTCTCTTATTATGGAAGGGAACCATGAAAAGTTTTGATTAGGTGTCTTTTGAGGCCCCTCATTTGATCTCATATAGCATTTATATTGCCTACCCATCCCCAATCCTTTCACTGGCTCATCCTGGATCCCCCATGAAACTGGGAGCTAATAGGACAGGTATACATCCCCACCTCCAAGAACTTAACAGGGCTAGACACAAGAAGAGATGTGAATATCTGGGTTTCTGGAATATTAGAGAAATAAAGGACCTCAGAAATCAACTAGCCTAAACTCCTCATTTTACAGGCAGACAAAGTGAGATTTGAAATGTGGAAGTGCCTTTCCTAAAATCACACTGGGAGTATGTGGCTGAGACTCAAAGCCAGAGCTGCACTACCAAGCCAGGCTCCTTCTACCAAACCACGCTTCGGTGGAGACTTTGTTCATAAACTGATTGCTCCTCCAAAGAAGCCAGACCTCCAGATCAGCTCCCCTAAGTCAAGAAGCATTGAAAGGATCTGGCCCTGTTAAAAGAGAAGATGGTAAATAACTAGTCTTCTGAAAGCATCTGAAATGTCATCCTGGAGAGGAGACTGTCAAATGCACTGGATCTGGAGACAGAAGCCCTGGGGTTGGATCACAGATCTGGAGCTGGGAAGGGATCTCAGAGGTCAGGTAGTCCAAATTTCAGTTTCCCCATCTATCATAAGTGGCACTTGGACTCTAAGATTCCCCACCCCAGTTATGACATCCTAAGTTCCCTTTCTCATCCCAGATGCTAGCAGTTCTTCCCAAAAATTCTTATTTAATTAGGTCTAGCCACATAGACATACAATCAAATTGAATTGAGTAATGGGTAAGGGGGAGGGGTGGGATAAGGAATGGATTTTGCACCAAAGAAAAAAGGGGAGGGGGAAGGAATAGAAAAAGGAGGGGGAAAGAAAAACACAAAAGAGAAGGGGGGAAAAAAGTTTCCCATGAAAATATTTTATTTTCTTTGAGAACAGGATACACCTGCAGGCCTCCTCAGCGGGGCCTCCCAAGGCCCAGCCCCAGGATTAGCAGGGAAGCAGAGCCCTCTGGCGGCAGCCTCAGCACTAGCTAGCTCCCTCTCTAGATCCAAGCTGGAAGGGAAATTAAAACAATCTATTCTAGCCGAACTCCCTCATTTTACTCAGGAAAATGAGGCCTACAGACGCGAAAATGACTTGTCCAAGGTCACACCGCTAGCACTAGGTAGTACTGGAATTCTAATCCACGTCTCCTGACTCCAAAATCCTTCCACTCCTATCTCTGCACTTGGCCTGACACCTCCCCCCTCCCCCAGCCTCACCTGGAGAGCACCTAAAAGTGGAGAGCTAACAGGTGATAAGAAGGTCTGATTCCTCTCCCCAAGGAGGAACTTTCCCATACTTGCGGTGATGCCTCCAAATCGGAGGCGGGAGCCTTTGCAGCAGCCAATATGCGGAGCTACTGGGGTCCTGCAGCTGAGTACTAACCAAGCGCAAGGCAGTTACTTGGGGAGTCGGGGAAGCCAGGGAGGGTGGAGGGAGGAAGAAGGAGCGAGAAAAGGAAAGAAGACAGACACACAGACACTCAGAAACCACACGTTGGCCGCAAACTGCTGTTGAAGGGGAAATCGGGCCGCGGGAACAGACGCTGACCTTTTTTTCTCTTTTTCTTTCTTTCTTTCTTTTTTTTTTTTTTTTTTGGTGGAAATCCTTAAACGAATTCATCTGGGATCCGGGATGCGGAAAGAGCGGTAAACACCCCACAGGAAGCTCAGGGCTGGCAGAACTGCCCTGCCCAGCCCTGAAGCGTAAGGCAGCCTGGTGTAGGGTAACAAGTCTTGGACTGGGAATCAGGAGACCTGGGTTTGAGTTCCCTACTCAGCTATTCACTTCCCCTTCCAACGCCAATACTGAGTCGGGAACTAAAACCAGACATTTAGCTTCAGTGACCTTGGGCAAGTCACTTAATCTAGATGGGCCTCAATTTCCTCATTTGGAAAAAAAAAAAAGGCTGGAGGGGCTTGGGAGAAAGGAGCCCCTCAGGGAGCTGGGAAGGTCGCTTCAACTCTGCCGCATTCTAAAATTCTCCGGCGTCCGGGAAAGCACTCCGGAGACAAAGTTCCAGTTTTGGCTCTACCATTCACTTGCTGCATAACCTTGGGCGAGTCCTTTCCCCTTTCTAAATCTTAGTTTCCCCATCAGGGTCGTTAAGGTCCTTCCCAGCTGACAGTCTGGGAATTTCGGGGACGAAGATTGGCTAGGGCAGTGCGTGGCAGGTCCTGGAGCCCCAAGCCAGCGCAAAGGGAGAAGAACAGAGAGCCATCCCCAGGGCGTGGTTGGGAGGGGGGGGTGTCCGGCGGCGGACTCCAGTTATTACCATAATTATCTCTAGTTTCTCCTACCCTTTGCTCGCCACAACCCTACAGGGTAGATATGTGCAAAGATTAAATTGTCCCCAACTTTACAGACGGGGAAACTGAGGCTGGGAGAGGGGGGCGGCGACTTGCCGTGGGACACAGCTAAGTGAGAGTGGAGGGATTAAGCCCAAAAATTTCAAATAGTATTTTTTTTAATCTAGGTGGGAAACGAAATCTATTGGATATGGAATGGCAGAACTATTTGGTTATGAAGTGTGTAATATCAATGATAAATCTGACAGACACCCTCCCTGGGAGCTAAGGGGGGGGGAGGCAAGAAAAAACAAATTCTTCGAGCTTGGAGTTATTTTTTTTTTCCTTTGGGGCACAGTACAAAGAACATCTGGATTTTGTACGTCTTTTTTTTTTTTTATTAACTTGGGGGTGGGGGGGAGGGGAGTCTGCGGCTGCTTGGAAAAAGTCAAACAGAAGAGAGTTCCCGTCCATCCCACGAGCTTTCTCCGCAGAGTGTCTATAGCAAACGCAGAACAAAACCACACCTACTAGAAAGGAGAGAGAGCGAGAAGCGAGCTCGGGTCCGACAGGGGCCAGATCGCTCCGGGAAAACGGGGAGCGCGCTGAATTGGCCTCTCCCCGTCCCGCTGCCCCCTGCCTTCCAGAACCGCTGCGCCCCAAGAGGCCGGGTCGGACTCAGGGTCCCAAGGGGCGCTGGGGCCAAGGACCCCAGGGAGGCCAGGGAGAACTACTAGGACCTTAGGCTGGCATCCCAGAGCCTTGCAAAAGGCTGAGGAGAGTGGTGAACTTCCCCCTTCCTCATTTGCCCGTTACTGTCCGCGAGAAAAAAAAAAAAAACACAGCACACTCACACACAGAAATTCATCCTCTGACAAGGAGGAGACACAGACACAAGGACACACAAACACACGCACTGTGACAAAACCGCTCAACAAACAAACCGCTCCAGGCAACACAACCTGCCGCGGATGATTAACTATTAATATAGCCCTGGGAGAGAGAGTTTGCATCCAGTTATAAAAGACAGAAAGACAGACACACATATACACACACGATAGTTTCCAAGGCACCAGAAAGAAAGCGTAAACTAAATACTAACAAAACTTATGGTTTCCAGATCTGCACAGTATATCCATTTCACTCCTTCCCTCGCACTTCCCAAGTTCTCAGCATTAGCATAGTTAATCTCCACCCGTCTTTCCCACGTTTTGGGGTGTTTGCATGGGGGGGAGGGCGGGAGGAGGCTGTCCCACCTGGGCTGCGCTGGCTGTCCCACATCGGCAGGGAAGCCCATCACTCTCTCCTCGCCCAGGGCGAGTGGGGCGGACGCGGATTTGCCTGCAAGGCAGTTGCAGGACCAGCTCCCAGACAGAGGACGCTCAGCTCTCCTATGCTACCTCCCCAATCCACGGCCGGTGCGCCCCTGTTTCACCAGGACGTGGGGAGGAGTCGGAGCAGGAAAGACCACCAGCCCTGTGGTCTCCGGGGACAAGAGTAGAAGACAGGCTAGCCAGCCTGCCCGGGCACAATTCCGTGCCTCGAACCAGAGAGCACGGGAGAGGAGAGTTGGGGGTGGAAGGGGGCGCAAAAAGAAGCCGGTGACAAGTCCCAGCGGCGAAGGGGAGGAGCGGGAGACGGCGGCGGAGAAGGTGAAGGCGAGAGGAAGACAGAAGGAGAGAGAAGGGGTCTGGGGCCGGCCCGGACTCCCTCGGGCGATCGCTCCCTAGCTCGCTCGCTCGCAGGCGGGCAGGCGGGAGCGCTGGGGGCGGGGAGCTGGGGGCTGGTTTGGAGAAGGGGCCGGAGCCCCGAACTGCACCTACCCGAAGTAGGCGGCCGAGGGGCGGAGGGAGCCGAACAGCACCATCAGCGCGAAGGAGGAGGAAGAGAGCCAGCCCACCAGGACTTGTCCAGCCAGCATCTTGCGGCTGCGGCTCGGGGGCTGACCATCTCGCTCCCCCCGCAGGTCTCGGTAAGAGCTCGCCCGGCTCGGGGCCGCCTTCTTATAGCGCCCGCGAGCGCCGGGGGAGCGAGGGAGCGAGCCAGCCGGGAGGGGCTGAGGACGGGGGAGAGGCGGGGCCCCGACTCGCCCGGCCCAGGGGCTGCGCCCAGCCAGGGGACTCCAGACCAGCTGGGAGGAGGCGCGGCCTGGAGTGCAAGGCTCCGCCTGCTTTTCTCGACCCCCCCTCCCCTCCCTCCCACGATCGCCTTTCCGTCCCGCCTTCCACCCCCACCCCCCACCCCCCACCCCCATTGAAGAGACCCGAGGGGGTTGTTGCTCCAAGAGGAGGCTCCTCCTGCTCTCCTCCAGCCATTGAGTGGATGGAAGGGGAGAGAAGAGAAAGAATCTAAGACTGGAGGATCTGGGGAAAGCGGAGAGGCGGGGTCCCAGCTTGGCCAAGCCCAGGGGCTGTTCCCCAACCTAGGACACCCGACCAGCTGGGAGAGGGCGTAGCCTGAGACTGAGCTGGCCCGCCAGCCCCTCCTCATTGAACCGGTGGGAGGGAGAGATGGAATGTGGCCCTGAGGGGGGTGGGGCTGGGGAATCAGGCCCCGCCCTTCACGGGCCCAAGGCACCCGGGGTTGGGTCGGATGGGGGTGGGGGGCGGCTTCGGAACTCCGCCTACCACTAGGGAGGGACTCGGGAGAGCCCTGAGAGGAGCGGCTGAGGGTGTGAAATCAGAACCCCTGACGGGCGTCACTAACACAAGGGCACGGCCTGGGGAGAGCCCAGCTGGGCAACCCGAGGAGGAAGAAGAGCCCGGGGCTCCCCCCTTCCCCCAGGGCCTGGGCCCGATGGAAAAGGGGAGGGGTAAAGAGAGTACCCCCAGGCAGAGCCAAGAGAGTGGTGCTGGAGGAGGCTGCTGGGTTGCTGGGAGCAGAGTGTCTACGGTGACCCTGGGCCCCTGGACCGCTGACTTGGACAGAAAAGAGCAGCATGCTGCGAGGTTGAAAGAGTCAGGGTGCCTGGATCCGAGCGACGCTGGGACATGTTCTAGCTGTGGAACCTTGGGGTAGACATTGCCCACCGCCCCTACCCCTGAACCTCTTTTGCAAAATGAAGGAATTGGAAAATCGCCGATCAATAATCGTTGATCTCCCGGGGTCCTTCCAGCTCCGACATTCTCTAATTCGGTGACTGCTTTCCAAATTCCAGTTGTCTCTTGCAACGGATGTAAAGTCTAACAGGTGATTGTGCTTTCCCCCCAGTCGAATAATTTTATCATAATGTATTATAAGGTTGGAAGTGACCTACTTGAACCCCCTCAAGATACAGATTGAGAAACTGACAACTTAAGAGGAAAATTGACTTGCACATAGTCAGTGAACAGAAATCTGACTCCAGGTCCCCCACACTCTCCACCACACCAGGGTACAATCATTTACCTCATTCGGATTTCATACTATAACCACAAGGCAGGAAGTACAAAATCTTAGCATGCCCACTTTACAGATAAGGCTAATACTCACAGAAAGGTCAGATGACTTGCCCAAAGTCACACAGTAAGCTAGAGCAGAACCTCCTAGTCCTGGGATCATTGTTGATGAATAGAATGTGGCTATAAGAGGGAAAAGGAAGGAGAAATTAAGTGAGGCAGAGTGGGATGGTAAAAGGAACCCTGGACCTAGTGATCTTCACTCTGTCCCTTGGACAAGTCACTTCCTTTCTCCCATTCTGTTTCATTCATCTTACAAAATGGAGATCAAAATACTTGTATACCTACTTTGTAGAGTCATGAGAAAAACTCTTTGCAAACCTTCGCTATTGTTTCAGTCCTTATCAGTCACGTCCAACTCTTTGGGGATTTTCTTGGCAAAAGATACTGGAGTGGTTTGCCACTTCCTTCTCCAGCTCATTTTACAGATGAGGAAACTGAGGCAAACAGGGAAGTGACTTGCCCAGGGTCACATAGCTAGTAAGTGTCTGAGGCCAGATTTGAACTCATGAAGATATGTCTTCCTGACTTGATTATCCACTACGCCACCTAGCTGCCCTTTTGCAAACCTTAAAGCTATAGAAATGGGAGTTACTCATTGACCTTACTGGCACCTATTGCCACACCTGTTGGGTACACTGAGCAGTGGTGGTATTCAGCAAAACTATGATGTTGTCACAGTTTGTCCTTTGTCAACTGCTTTCACACACCCACACAGACACACTAATTTCTAGGTCTCCTGTTCCTAACCTCCTTCTAGAGCTGTACCCAAGGTATGGCAACAGGGGATTTCTCCTGGGTTGCTGACATTTAGAGGGTGCCAATAACACTTGCAGTCCTTCAGCTGCTTAGTACTTTGTTAACAAAAAACACTCAGTTAAAATAGGAAGCAACTAGTTACATGCCTGAGTGAGTTTTACGTTGCTTGGCCTGGGTGCAAAAATTTCAAATTACAGCTCTGTGAATACCCTGTAGAATTACCTGGTGTTTTCATGATGTCCCCTTGCTTCTGAGGGCTCCCCCCACTAAATCCTCCTTCCCTTTAAACAACATCCCAGAGTCCAGCCTAGGGGAGTAGAAAAAGGCCTGGCCTAGCAACTAGGAGACCTAGGTTCCTGGGGACTGTGGCTCTTCCAAAGACTAGGAGTTTCCTAAGGATCAGGGATTGTGTTCTTCAGATGGGTGACTCCTTGAAGGAAGGGGCAGTGTTTCCCTCCTCAAATCAGGGATTCCCTGAGGTCTGAAACCCTTTCTTCTTCTCTTGGGTAAGCAGGGATCAGGGGTCCAGAATCCTGGCTCTCAGAAATTCAGGAACCTGAAAAATGCCATAGCCAGCACCATAACTACATTCCAATCTCCTTAAAAAAATGCTCTTCATGGAATGGGGGTGGGGGTGGGGTGGATGGCCAATCTGTAGTATAAAGAATATTTATGGAGAAACCACTGGGGTAGGAAGGCATGGAGGTTCCCCAGAGGAGTCACCATCTCAAAAGTCATGCCCTATTTTTAAGGCAGAGGGTAAACCTTCTAAAACCCCTCTTTTGCCTATGCCTGTCATGACAACCAAGTCCAGCCTACCCTATTGAAACCCGGAAGACTTAACCAATGTCAAATAAAGTGATAGAAGGAGAAGATCAAGGCCCGAGGTGTAGAAGCATGTTTCCCCTACTTCTCAAACCTACTAGCATAGTGTGAAGGGCAGTATCCTGGATAATACATAGAGTCTAATCTCATTTTATAGAAAAAGAAACTAAAGCACAAAAAAAAAATCACTAAATTATTTTCCCAAGGTCACAAAGGTAGTAAATGGCTGAGGGAGGATTTGAACTCAGATCTTTCTTTCCCAATATGGCACTGTTTTCTTATCTTAAAAAAATCAGCAGGGAAAACATCTCACCTCTTGCCATACTAGCCATTACATTCCCCCCAGAGTAAACTCTGCCCTAGCCTGTCCCCAGTCCCATTCCCCTCTGGCCAGCCTCCATTTCCACTTCAACCCCAAGGACCATCCTCTGTTATGGACACGGGAAAGATCAATGGATTTCGTCAGAACTGAGTTCAAATCCTAGCTCTGACACTTACTACCCGTGTGACGTTAGATAAGTCACTTCATCTCCTTGGGCCTCAGTTTACCTAATCTGCAAAATGAGGAGACTAGATGACCTCTGAGGTCCCTTCCAGTTCTAAAGTTGTGATACTATGACTTCTGTATCCAGTCTACCACAGTCCCACCCAGCAACGGTCCTTCATTAGATATCTTACCCTCTCCCACCTTCCAACACCATCCCCAGCTCAGCTCAATTAAATTTGTCCAATGAGATGGAATTCTTAGAAGTGCCTCTGCCCTCTATAGGCTGAAGGAATGGAGATAGAGTCATGATGTGAACACTTATTAATTAACACTCAGAAAGTCTCTTTCCGCCCTGAATCTCGGTCTCTTCATTTTTTTTTCTTTTCCTCCTACTGCCTTCTTCCAATTAGTGTTGTCATTAAAGCATATTTTAAACATTGAAGAGCAATAAAATTGGGTGATATTGTTAACGTGGGGAAACAAAGTGCTATTTTAAGAGATTTTTCATCAGAAGACCTGGGCTCTCAAACTTGGAGAAGAGTTGAGAAAATGCACCTACTTTCCAGCCTTGAGGGCAGCTAGATGGAGAAGTGGATAAAGCACCAGGCCTGAAGTCAAAAAGATTCCTCTTCCTGAGTTCAAATCTAGCCTCAGACTCTTCCTAGATATGTGACCCTGGGCAAGTCACTAAACCCTGTTTGTCTCAGCTTCCTCATCTGTGAAACAAGCTGGGGAGGCTATCTTTGCCAAGAAAACCACAACATGGGGTCACAAAGAGTTGAACATGACTGAAACAACTGAACAACAACAAACCACAGAACAATCACCCAACATTTATTAAACACCTACTATGTGCTAGGCACTGTGCTAAGTAAACCCTGAGGATACAAAAAAAGGCAAAAGACAGCCCCTGCCCTCAAGAAGCTTACAATCTAACAGGGGGAGACAAAATGCAAACAAATATAAGCAAAGGAAGCTCTATGGAATATAATTAGGAAAGATGTGCATTTTAAGCCCAGCTTGATTACTTGCTGGTTAGGTGACCTTGGACAAATCACTGAACCGTCCATCTCAATTTTAACTCATGTTTCCAGTGAGGAGGTTGGACGACTTCTTTCTATGGCTTCATTGAGCCTTTGCGATCAGTATGCCATGAGTTCTAAAGGAGACAGCACACAGAATCTAGAATAATCAGGGGAAGTCTTTTGAAGAATCAAGAGGTTTGGAGTGGGAAAGAACCTTAGATCTGGTCTGTCTCCCTCATTTTTACGAATGAAGCAACTGAGACTTGAAGGGAGAAGTCTTTCGACTAAGGTCACACAGCAAGTAATTCGACATTCTTTCTACCTTTTTGTCCCTGCTCTCCTATTTATCAGTTCCCAGGGAGCCTGCACCTCCTCAGTGTACAGGGAATGGATTACAGGAGGCATCTTGACTTATTCCTCTGTTCCTACCTGGAGCTGAGTTCTTACTCAGCTTGGAGCAGTCCAGATGTCCCTTGCTTTATAGAATCGTTGTGTTTCTGAAAAAGTTGCCTGTCCTTCTAAACTTGGACGGATCTATGATTTCATCTTTGTGGGTGGGCCCTCCACCAACATAGATCACGCTCCCCTCTGGACTATAGTGGATGTTCTTTAAGAGTTGCTGTGGCCAAAAAAAATTCATTCCCTGGCAGGCAGTCCTTCTGGGGGTGAGCCTCTCTGCACTTAGCTAGACTAGTCTTTGGGTGTCTGTTGACACCCAATCCACCTCCAGGTCTATACTTGAAGTCTTTCCAAATTGTACTCTGCTGGCAAGTCTTGCAGAATCCAGGGTCACCTCTGAGCCACAGAGGAGGGCTGTGTGCTGTAAATCAAATTCTGCTTTGCCTTTCTCTGGGAAGTTCAGTCCTAGAAGGAATACCATCTGAATGTTCTTTAACACAAAGAATCCTTTTGTCAAGTGAATAGCTACCCACTAATTTGTCTTTTAGGCAGGCCTTACAGTGTAAGAGAAACCCTGGGTTTGAGTTCTGGACCCCAAAACAAGAATCGTGACCCTGGACAAAGTCACTTCCTCTCTGAATTTTGTTTTCCTCATTTGGAAGAGAGGGGTGATGATATTCACAAAGCTGTTTGGAGGAAAGTGGTTTGTAAACCTTAAAGTCCTATGATATGAGAGTTATTGTTATTGCTATGGTATCAATCCAAACTTTTGCATATCACATTTTCTTTTTTTTTAATTTTTTAAAATTTATTTAACATATTTAGTTTTCAGCATTGATTTTCACAATAGTTTGAATTACAAATTTTCTCCCCATTTCTACCCTCCCCCCCACTCCAAGGTGGCATATATTCTGGTTGCCCTGTTCCCCAGTCAGCCCTCCCCTCTATCACCCCTCTCCCCTCCCATCCCCTTTTCCCTTCCTTTCTTGTAGGGCAAGATAAATTTCTACACCCCATTGCCTGTGTATCTTATTTTCTAGTTGCATGCAATAACTTTTTTTTTGTTTTTGAACATCTGTTTTTAAAACTTTGAGTTCCAAATTCTCTCCCCTCTTCCCTTCCCACCCACCCTCCCTAAGAAGTCAAGCAATTCAACATAGGCCACATGTGTATCATTATGTATAACCCTTCCACAATACTCATGTTGTGAAAGACTAACTATATTTTGCTCATTCCCAACCCATCCCCCTTTATTGAATTTTCTCCCTTGATCCTGTCCTCTTTCCAAAGTATTTGTTTTTGATTACCTCTACCCCCATCTGCCCTCCCCTCCATCATCCCCCCCTTTTTTATCTTCTTCCCTCTTCTTTCCTCTGGGGTAAGATACCCAATTGAGTATGTATGGTATTCCCTCCTTAGGCCAAATTTGATGAGAGCAAAATTCACTCATTCCCCCCTCACCTGCCCTCTCCCCTCCTTCCACAGAACTGCTTCCCCTTGCCACCTTTATGTGAGATAATCCACCCCATTCTATCTCTCCCTATCTCCCTCTCTCAATATATTCCTCTCTCATCCCTTAATTTGATTTTATTTCTTTTAGATATCTTCCCTTCATCTTCAACTCACCCTGTGTCCACTCTCTCTCTCTCTGTCTCTCTCCCTCTCAGTAGATATATATATATATATATATATATATATATATATATATACATATTTACATACATGCACATTCACTTATATATATAAATAAACATATATATATATGCGTATTCCTTTCAGCTACTATGATATTGAGGTCTCATGAATCATATACATCATCTTTCTAGGTAGGAATGTAAACAAAACAGTTCAACTTTAGTAAGTCCTTTATGATTTCTCTTTCTTGTTTACCTTTTCATGCTTCTCTTGATTCTTGTGTTTGAAAGTCAAATTTTCTTTTCAGCTCTGGTCTTTTCACTGAGAAAGCTTGAAAGTCCTCTATTTTATTGAAAATACATATTTTGCCTTGGAGCATGATACTCAGTTTTGCTGGGTAGGTGATTCTAGGTTTTAATCCTAGCTCCATTGACCTCCGGAATATCGTATTCCAAGCCCTTCGATCTCTTAATGTAGACGCTGACAGATCTTGGATTATTCTGATTGTGTTTCCACAATACTCAAATTGTTTCTTTCTGGCTGCTTGCAGTATTTTCTCCTTGATCTGGGAGTTCTGGAATTTGGCGACAATATTCCTAGGAGATTTCTTTTTGGGATCTATTTGGGGAGGCAATCAATGGATTCTTTCAATTTCTATTTTGCCCTGTGGCTCTAGAATATCAGGGCAGTTCTCCTTGATAATTTCCTGAAAGATGATATCTAGGCTCTTTTTTTGATCATGGCTTTCAGGTAGTCCAATCGTTTTTAAATTATCTCTCCTGGATCTATTCTTGAGGTCAGTGGTTTTTCCAATTTGATATTTCACATTGTCTTCCATTTTTTCATTCCTTTGGTTCTGTTTTATAATATCTTGATTTCTTATAAAGTCACTAGCTTCCACTTGCTCCAATCTAATTTTTAAGGTAGTATTTTCTTCAGTGGTCCGTTGGACCTCCTTTTCCATTTGGCTAATTCTGCCTTTCAAGGCATTCTTCTCCTCATTGGCTTTTTGGAGCTCTTTTGCCATTTGAGTTAGTCTGTTTTTTAAGGTGTTGTTTTCTTCAGTGTATTTTTCAATATTTTTTTGGGTCTCCTTTAGCAAGTCATTGACTTGTTTTTCATGGTTTTCTCGCATCCTTCTCATTTCTCTTCCCAGTTTTTCCTCTATTTCTCTAACTTGCTTTTCCAAATCCTTTTTGAGCTCTTCCATGGCCTGGGACCAGTTCATGCTTTTCTTGGAGGCTTTTGGTGTAGGCTCTTTGACTTTGTTGACTTCTTCTGGCTGTATGTTTTGGTCTTCTTTGTCACTAAAGAAAGAATCCAAAGTCTGAGACTGTATCTAGGTGAGTTTTTGCTGCCTGGCCATATTCCCAACCAACTAACTTGACCCTTGAGTTTTTCAGTGGGGTATGACTGCTTGTAGACTAAAGAGTTCTATGTTCCACATTTGGGGGGGATGCGCCAGCTCTGCCACACCAGCACTACTCCTTCTCCAAGAACCCCCAACCCGAACTGGGCTTAAATCTTCAGCAGGCTGTGCACCCCTGCTCTGATCCGCCACTTAATTCCTCCCACCAGGTGGGCCTGGAGCCAGAAGCAGCAACGGCTACCTTCCATTGAAATTCTTTGTATATATTTGTGTTTTTCAGTTTATATTTAGATAGATACATAGATACATTGATAGATAGATGGATAGATGGATGGATGGCATAATGTATACAGAGGCAGGCCTGAAGTCAAAAAGATCTGAGTTCAAATCCAGCCTTCAGATACTTACTAGCTATATGACCCTAGGCAAGTCACTCAACCTATGTCTACCTCAGTTTCTCATCTGTAAAATGAAGATAATAATAGCACCTACCTCTCAGAGTTGTAGAAAAGATCAGATGAGATCCATGGTAAAGCACTTTGCACAGTGCCTCATAGCACATAGTAGGTGCTCGATAAATGTTACTTATATACATACTTGTCCCTCTCCCATTAGAATGTTACCTCCTTGCTAACAGGGATTGCATCCCTAAAAGCCTGGCACAGCACCTGTCACTGAGTAGGCACTTAACATTTATTGATTAATTGATCTTAGAAAACATCTTGTCCCAGCTCCACCAGGCTGAATGTATGAGAGAGGAGAATGTGTGTCTGTGGTGCAATGAGATCAGCTGAGGCAGTGTGAACAGGAAAGGCTGGAGAGACCAGGGCAAGGATCCCCCCAGATTTGGGGACAGCTGGCAAACCCCAGGTCCTACTCATGCTGATTCAGTTTCTTCCATATTCCCCATATCTACCTCCACCTCGAGAGTTAAGAACTTGGGAATTGATTGTGTGATGTGTAATACACTGGCACAGGACCACCCAGCATGGCGTGCCCACATCAGAGAAGGCGCTGTGCTCTATGAGCAAAGCAGAATCGAAATAGCTCAAAGGAAATGCAGGATGTGAAAATTTAGAGTATCCACCCCAAATTTTTACACAGATTATTTGTGCCCGACCAGCAGTAGAGCATTCCACGCTCGTATTGGTCTGATCAGTCACAGTTGGACATGCTGAAACTTAACTCTAGCATAGTGATGTCATTTTTGGTCCTCTTTCAGAGCCAAGGACAACAACCAACCAACCAACCAACCAACCACTCTGTCTCCACTCACCTGTACTACTGTGACACCCTCCTGACTGGTATCCTTGCCTCTCCAATCCCAGGCCACGAAGCATCTAATCAGACCCTAGAACTGAGGTCTTCTGGATCTTTCCATTATATTTACACTGAGTCAGGAGAACTGGGGTCTTAGCCTGACTCTACAAAGTCACGAGTTCTGCGACTTTGGGGACTCGATTTCCTCATCTGCAAACGGGGCCAATAATTCCTGCCCTGACTTTCACGTAGTAGTTGTGAGAAGTACATGAGAAAACAGATGAAGATCACCTTTAAAACTGTAAAATGCAATTCAAATGTAATATGTGGATTTCGTTGTCATAGGGATCATCTCCAAACAAAGAGAACAGCCGCAGACCCAAGGCTCACTCATTACAGACCAGGCCAGAGGTCTGTTTGGTGCCGCAGTCAGGGACTGGGGATGTACAAAGAAGCAGGCCCTTAGCATACTTTGCAGCCCAGTTCAGAAATTAGGACCCAAATAATCTCTACAGATGATGAGTATGTGGCCCATCATGATTTTCAAAGTCGTTTCTTCTCAATAAACCAGCAAGGTCAGTGGTACCAGTGTTATTATCACCACTTGACAGAAAAGGAAACCAAGGTCCAGAGGGAAGAAATTATTTGCTTATATTCACAAAGTGGTAGACCCAAAATGGCAACACTTGTCTTTTAAAAGTCTAGGATTTGTACCTCACCATAGATATGTCTCTCATATAAAAAGGGACATAATAAAAAGAGCCATTGAGTTGAATGAAGAGGTGTGAGAAGACACCCCAACCAAGCCTTTCACAGAGGGGGGAAGTCCGCAGGTGTTACATATTAGTGTTTTCAGACTTTTTCAATTTACTGATCAATTGTTTTGATTTTTAAAAAATTCCTCTCTAAAATATATTATTTGTTGTAAGGGATGGCTCTCTGGGAGGGGAAGGGGGAAGGCGGGAGGGATACGTGGGATATCCAAAACCTCATAAGCCATCACAAGGCATCATGTGCCAAATGAGGGTTATAAACAATCTGACGCAGAGCCATAACTAGGTCGGGGCAACTAGAATATTGCCTCAGGCCTCTGAAATTTAAAAAGTGCTGACAGCTCTTATACTCTTTCAACAACACAGAAATGACTAAGCTTAGCGCGTAGTTAGTAAGAATCATTCATTAACGTAGGACAATATCAGATGACATGTTTCTTCTACCCTAGTTCAGAGCGGCACTACACCCAAAGTGAACTCCTCCATGGCTCCTTCCCACCTAGTAGTAGACTCTAAAATGATGATTTCTCTGCCATCTGGGGCAGTGGCCTGGAGTCTGTCCCCCACGGAGCTCTTGTATCCCAGGGTCTCTTCTCAGCCCCTTCAAATGAATTGTCTTAAACAGTAGATTCGAGGGCACCTTTTGTCCTGTTTGCTCTCGATGTACTTTGGGAAGCTGGGTACCCGAAATGCTCGATACAGCTCTGAGGTGTGGGACAGTGCCAAGACTCCCAGCATTCCTCATCTGTATGATGATTTTACAGCAACACATGCTTGCATATGAGAAGTTTTCTCTGCCTTCCCCCACCCCCCATCCTTTGCTAGATTGTGAATTCCCTGAGGACAGGAATTGGGTCTAATCCAAATTAGATATCACATCCAGCATTCCCCACAAGGTTCTGCTACGTGAGGTGCTTAAATATTGGGTGACTTATAAGTGAATGAGTGCGTGAGTACTTGAATGAATGAGCAAATGAATGAAGGAGTGAATTAATGAATGAGGGAGGGAGGGAGTGAACGAATGAATAAATGAATGAGGGAAGAAACTATTTGAATGAATGACTACCAGAATGAAAATGGGGGAAAAGAAGAAAGATGACAAGAGGAAGAGTTCAGAAGATGGGGAAACTAAAAGAGTGTAGGGGAAGGAGGGAAGACTTCATTAGAAAAGTCGGGACCTGAGCCGAACGTCGAAGAGAGAGGATTTAATGAAGGGAAGAACATTCCTGGTGGGGAGAACGGCCGGGACAAAGAGGCTGATTGAGATCTAGGAGATATACTGGGGGCAGCACCTTCTGTAGATCATCATCTAGGGCCTTCTGTCTCCGTAGCTGAAGCTAGCCTGCCTCAAAGTCTGCACAGCCCTCTACCAACAGGTTTTCACAGGTTCCTCCCAAGAGTCCAATGAGGTGGGTACCATGGGTATCATTATTCCCATTTTTCAGATAAAGAAACTGAGGCTTAGAGAAATTAAGTGACCCGTCTATGGCCAACCAACTTAGTAACTGTCAGTAGTAGTAGCTAGTGGTATTTGAACCCAGACTTTCCTGACTCTTAAGTCCAGTCAATATTCTATCGACTAAAATCAAGATTTAGAGCTAGAAGAGACCATAAAAATAATTTAGTCGAACCACTTTGTTTTACAGATGAGAAAACTGAGGCTCAGAGAGGGGGAATGACTTAAAGTCAAACAACCCATCAGTGGCAGAGCTAGACTAAAACCCAATTTCTCCAAATTCTCCGTCCAGGGCTATTTCTTCCAGCCCATGCCACTGTGTCTCAGCACCTTCTTTCCCTTCTTCCTTCCACTCTCACCCCCACCCCACCCTCAGGATGTCAGAAGACCCAAAGTCCTCAGACTTCCACAGCGCTGTGCTGACAGGGTCAGTTGAGGGGTGAGGGGGCTGCAGTTTGGGTTTTTTTTCCCTGCTGCTTTATGCCCAAGTAAGCCTTAGAGGGCTTAATAACACCTCCATCCAAGCCGGGCCTGGCCTCAGCTCCCAGCCCGGGGAGCCACCAATCGGGCAGGACAAGTTACACTGCCTAGCCCACCCAAGCTTAGGGGGGACAGAGGGAGAGGGAGTCGCCCTCCTGAAGTGTGCCTCTGGCACTGCTTTCCTACCACCCCCCAACCCACACCCCATGGGGCCCCCCAAGAGGCAGCAAGTGCCAGGGCTGGAACCCGAGCAGGGAAAGGATCAGGGAGCTGGGCCGCGATGACATTTTTAAAACGCAGGGCGATTCCCGTCCAAGAAAAATGATGTGTGAGATTGTAAATGTGTCTCTGGAACATGGTGCAGGCGTAAAAAACTTCCCTCCCCTGGGAGGGTGAGACATTTTAACATCTGCCTTCAAATTAATCCCTGTTCGAGGCTGGGGGAGGTGGGGATGGTATGTTTGCTCCAGAGATGAGCAGGAGTGCATAGGATGCCGCTGTTCACATAATACAGCTTCTGTTGGCACCACCCTCTTCACCCCACCCTGCCCTGCCGCCGCCCTCCCCTCCAGAGCTGGAAAGGATGAGACAGGATTTGGGGCCTCCAGGTGTGTGGGGGGGAGTAGGGAGGAGAAAGGAGAGAAGGGGGGTGGTTAATTTTCCTTTCCAGACAGTATCATGGAAAGAGCACTGAATGGGGAGTCAGGAAACCTGGGTTCCAGCCCAGCCTCTGTGATTACTCCTGGTGTGACCCTGGGCAAAATCATGTTCTTTCTCTGGGTCTCTTTTCCCATATGCTATATGGGGGAGGGGAGGACTATCATTCTATGAATCTATAACATTCTATGAACTCTAAACCAGTGGGGGAGGGGAGTGGGAAGGGGAATCAGAGAAAGGAGAGAGGGAGGGACCAATCCCAGCTAGTCTTGAAAGGTGTCCTCATGCAAGAGAACATGCCTGAGCTGCTGCTGAAAGGACAGGTGGACTGACTACAGCAGGGATGCTTAACCTTTCTCTGGGTCTCGGATCCCTCAGCCAGGTGGGTGAAGTCAAAGGACCCTTCTCAGGATGATGTTTTTAAATGCGTGAAAAAATACATAGGGTTGGGAAGAAAAGCAATTACGTTGAAATACATCTGTCAAAATGTATTTAAAAAGAAAAAAAACCAAACAAGTTCACTGACCCCAGGTTAAGAGGCCCTGGTAGAAAGGGAGGAAATGTGGTACAATAAAAGAGAACCGAATGGCGGTGGGGGGGTGGGGGGTGGCAATGTCTGGGGACCTAGGTTCTGGTTCCAGCTCTACCTTTTATGTGCCATGAGATCTAAGGCAAGTCCCCTTCTCTGGGACTCAGCTTCTTCATCTGTAAAATGAGGCATTTGGGCTAGATGGTCTCTAGTTGACAGATAGGCAGTACAGTGGATAGAGCATTGCACCTGGAGTCAGAAAGGCCTGGGATCAAATTCAGCCTCAGATATTAGCAAGTCATTTAAACTTTCTCAGCCTCAGTTTCCTCACATGTAAGATGGGGGTAGTTATAATAGCACCTCCCTCACAGAGCTGTTGTGAGGATCATCTAATGAGATAAAGTTTGCTTTGCAAACCTTCACACACCACCTAAACGCTAGCTATTATCTCAAAAGTTCCTTCCAGCTTTAAATTGGTGGAAAGACCTTGAGGAAGGGGAATGATGATTCTGTGAAATCCTATGAACTCCAGGAGGTGGACCGCGCCTCCCCAAGGAAAGAGGTAGAACCCTGGGCTGAGGAGAGCTCTGGGAGGTCTGCCTGCTAAGGCAGGAGCCCAAACCATGGGAGTCAACCATCCGGCCAGCACCTGCGTGGTGTTTATGACAGGCTAAGCCTACCCCAATAATTCCCAACAAACTCTACTTCCTCTTGGAAAGCATGACTGCAGCTTCCCTGGAGCAGGGCATCTGAGGGCTCCTCCACCCAGGAAAATGCAAAACAAGTGGAGAATCTCAAGAGGAACTTGGCTGGGGATTGAAACATTAAGTCAGCCCTCTTTTTAGAAGCTTATGGAGCTTACGGCTAGAAAGACCCTTGAAAGGTCACCCGGTTCAAGTCTCTCACTTGACAGATGAGGAAACTAAGACCCCAACAAGGGAAGAGACTTGTCCAAGGTCACACAGTAATAAGAATCAGAGCCATGATTTGAACCCAATGCCTCTTGCTTCAAACCTAGAACGTCTCCCAACTTTCCACTTTGCGTTGGGTTTTCCTTGGGGTTCGACATCTGGCTCATGTCTGGCAACAGGGGATTGCAGCTAGAAAAACCACTGGACCGGGGTCTCCTGATTCCTCAGTCCAGGGCAAAGAGAGGGGTGGGGGACAGGAGAAGATGATGTCTGAGAAGGGGAAAGACACTGGAGGCATATTATACCAGCTATTGCCTGGATGTGTAAATGACAGCTTATCCCCTCTCAAAATATAATTCTCCATTAGAGCATTGTAGATTTTACAGAACTGTGAGGGACATCAATTTTAAAAATGAGGAGACTGAGGTGGAGAGGGGTAGAGTTTACTGAAATCTTGCCATTTCTACCCTTTTGTAACATCTCTCATACAGGTTCTCCCTTCTCTCTTCTGACACAGCCACCAACCACCTGCAGGCCCTCCTCACCTCACAGCCGGACTATTGCAACAGCCCGCTGGGGTGGGGGTGGGGTGGGGTCTGCCTGCCTCATCCAGTCCATCCTCCACTCACCTGTCAAGATGATTTTCCTAAAGCACAGCTTTGACAATGTCACCCCACTAACAATCAACTCCAGTGGCTTCCTATCACCTCCAGGACCCAATATAAAATCCTCCATTTGGCATTCAAAGACCTTCCTAACCTGGCCCCCTCCTACCTCTCCAGTCATCTTTACTCACCCCCATGTACTCTACAATCCAATGACACATTGGCTTCTGTCGTTCCTCTGACAAGACACTCCACCTCCTAATTTAGTGCATTTTCCCTGGCTGTTCCCCATGCCTGGGATGCTCTTCCTCCTCATTTCCAACTCCTGGCTTCCTTCAAGTTCCAGCTAAAATCCCACCTTCCATAAGAAGCCCTTCCTGATCTCCCCCTGACTACTCATACCCCACCTCTGTTGATTCTCTCTGATTTGTCCTGTCTGCACCCTGTTTGTACATAGGTGTTTGCATGTTGTCTCCCCTGTTAGACCGAGAGTAGAGACTGTCCCTTGCCTTTCTTTGTATCTCTGACATTTAGCACAGTGCCTGACATATAGTAAGCACTTAATAAATGGTTATTGGTTGGCTGACTGACTGACCAGAGTGATTTCTGAGGGTCACACAGCTTGTGTCTAGAGCAGGATTTGAATTCAAGTCTTTCTGATTCCAAGACGAGCATGCTATCCCCTGGACCACCTACATAGCAAGCCTTGCACATATGCAGAGTAGGTAGTTACCTATATGCTATAACTTCAGAAGAGAAAGCCAAGAAGACGCCCTAAACACATACACACGCACGCGCGCGCGCACACACACAGTCACACCCCCACTGCTTGCTGCTGCCTGAAATCCCACCATTGGAAACATGGAAAACGGCTAACCTCCCATTGGTGCCCACACTTACAGCCCTCTTTTCCAAGCCCTCATCACCCCCTTCCTGAATTATTACAATGCCCTCCCAACATTATTCTCCCTGCTTCCAGTTTCTCTTCTTTCCAATCCATCATCTGCAAGCCTGCCCAAACGGTTTTCCTAAGACACATCTGACCGAATCGCTCATCATTAAGCTTCAGTGGTTGCCCATTATCAGGATAAAACACAAACTCCTTCACTCGGGGTTTCAGGCTCTTCCTGGCCTGTCTCTAACCAGCTCCTCCAGCCTTACTTCATCCTATTACTTTTGGGTACTCTAGGCCTCAGGCCAGTTGTATTAGATACTGTTCCCTAAACTGGCCCTCCCCTCCCCTGCCTTCGTGCTTTCATCTGGAATGCCCCCCACCTGTACCTGGGACAAGCATCTCATCTCTGCCTGCTGACATGCCTCTCTTCCTTTGAGACCTAAGCTGTCACCTCCTCTGTGAAGCCTTCTGTGATCTTCTCCTCACCCCACCCCAACCCCCACCCCCAAAAGGAGTGTTATTTCTCTCTCTTTCTAAGTCCCATGGGCACTTGGCCTCTCTCTCTCCTTTGTCCCATCACACTTTACACAGAATCATACTCATTTGTACACAAATTACAACCTCTCCAGTAGGCTATAACCTCTGTAAAGGGCAGAGACTGTGGTTCTTAATCTTTATAGCCTTCATGCTTAGTTTTGTTTACATTTCTGTAGCATTTTATAGCCTAGAGAGACTGGAGAGGTCATGGAATGACAGAATCACAGACCTGCAGAGTTGAAAGAAACCCCAAAAGCCAACTAGTTCACAAGAGTCCTCTCTCCAACAACCTCATCAAGGGGTCATCCAGCTCCTCCTAGAAGAACTCTAATGAGGATGTAACCACCACCTTTGGAAGTGGCTGCCAGTTTTTAGATGCCAGTTACTCTCCCTGACTTATTCTTTGACCCTGACAAACTGGTCTCCTCACATACCACAGTTCATTTCCATTTTCTGCATCTTTACACTGGCTGGGCCCCCTTCTTGAAAGGGGATGCCTCTTAGAACTGAAGTTTCTTTCAAAACCTAGCTCAGATGCCACCTTTACATAAGGCCTTTTCCTGACACATGGTTGCCAAATCCCTCCAAAATTCATCTTGTGTTTATTTTACATCTATTTATTTTGTATAAACTTACAGTATCTATGCATGTGTTTTCTCTCTCTACAGAATGTAAGCCCCTTGAGGGCAGGGATTCTTTGCTTTGTGTCTTAGTACCTAGCCCAGTGCCTGTGATTTCATTGATAAAAAGAATTCCCTGGTGAAGAAACTCCCTCTACCAGTGCAGGTCAGCACCTCCTCTTCAATGTATAGATTTAGACAGTAACTTAGAGCACTACGAATTTCAGTGGCTTGCCCAGTCATACAACCAGTGTCAGTCAGAGGCAGGACTGGAACCTAGGTCTTCCTGACTACCTCCATTCTCTATCTTATGCCAAGATGCCTCTCTTACCTGGCACTTAGTCATTACTTAATGTATTCTCATTGGTTCATTTATTGATTGGATGGCTCTAATTGCTAGGATGCTGTTGTTCGTTTTCTTCTATAAGGAGTTAATCGGGTGAATTCCCATGATAATTAGATGGCTCTAATAACCAGAAAACTGTTTATTTTTTTCTCCTATAAGGGGTTATCAGGAGAGTTCCCTTATCAATTTGATAAGCTTACATGGTGGTAAGCCTTTGTATGGGACTAGTTATATATTCCTGTGGAAGGTATGAGCATGCCTACCTAGAACGTTGAGATGATCAAGGAACATTTATCAGAACATACCTCGTCAAAGATGAAGACATCTCCTTAAGTCTCATTTGTTGAGGATGAATTAATTGGCTTGGAATGGACTGGAGATGAATCTGTTCATGAAAATGGAGCCTTCCTTCAGGATGACATATGAGAGGAGTCTTCACTTTTTTTTTCCTTTTCACAACCCACTCCCTTTTTGGAGGATAGACCAGAGCATCGCAAAGCTAAGTGTGGATGTTGGTCCAAAGTTGGCTGCCTTGGGAGAGAAACACATGAAAACTGCCTCGCTCTTGCTTATATGGTCTGCGGAGAAAGTTCCTGGACCCCAAATTCTTGGCCTCAGACTTGAAGAGGCAGTAGTGTGACCTCATTTCATTCAAGAGATGGCAGCCATGGAATGGGGAACAAAGCGGTAGAAGTGGTAGGAGTTCCTAAACTTAGCTTTAAGAGATACTGAATCCAAATTTCCTGAATAGAAGAGAGAGGAGCTACTAAGCAGCCTATCCTGGAATTCTGCCTTTGAATGAGAGAAGGGGGGTTTCTGGAATGGTTCCATCCTAAGAATCATATTATTAGCAACCAAGTTGGAGAATCCTAGTGCCTGTTTTCTAGAATCTAGAAGGAAATTCTTGAATAATACCAAACTCTCAAAGAGAGAAGAGGATTGAATACATCCTATCCTATCCTCCCACCCTTATAGCTAGAGGACTAAAGTGATCTTATGAGGGAGCAAAAGACCTGAATTTTGCCCTCTGAAATTAGAATGAGTTATTCAAATAGTGTAGGTCTGATAGGACAGGACCATTTCTGGTAGACCCAAACACATTTCCCTTTTAGCACTTTGGGAATAGTAGGAAGATGAGCACACTGGTGCATTGTTGGTGGAGCTGCGAATCAGTACAACAATTTTGTAAAACAGTTTGTAATTAACCAAATAACCCCATACTCTTTGACCCAGAGATTCTACTATTAAACTTATACCCCCAAGGAAATCACTGATAAGAAGAAAATCACCATATACACCAAAACATTTAGAGCAGCACTTTTTTGATAGTAAAGAATTGGAAACAAAGCATATACTCATCATTTGGACAATGGCTAAACAAATTGTGGTACAGGAATGTAATGGAATATTAGTATGTTGTAAGAAATTATGAATATAAAGAAGCATAGGAAGATTTATACAATCTAATACAGAGTAAAGTAAGTAGAGGTAAGGAAGCAACATACACAAAGACTACAACAGTGTAAACAGAAAGAACAATGGCATAAAATAATCAAAAGTGAATGTTGTGAAATCACACAGAACACGCATGGCTCCAAAGGAGAAATATGAGAATAGACCACTTATCCCACTCTTTCAGAGAGCTGGGTAGTCCACATGTGTGACACATTGCAAATATTTTCAGACTTTTTTGCTGTATTCATCAGTTTTGCTGATTTTTTCCTTCTTTTTCTTTATGTGCCTAACTTATCCTACTGATCCACCACTCTATTTCTTACCCGGTACCAGATAGTTTTGATGGTTACTGCTTTATACTATAATTTGAGATCTTGTATTGCTAGGCCACCTTCTTTTGTATTTTTTTTCATTAATTCCCTTGATATTCTTGACCTTTTGTTCTTCCAGATAAATTTTGTTTTTATTTTTCTAGCTCCATCAAATAAGTATTTGGTAGTTTTATTGGTGTGACACTGGACAAGCAAATTAGTTTAGGCAGAATTGTCATTTTTATTATATTGGCTTGGCCTACCCATGAACAATTGATATTTTCCTAGTTGTTTAGATCTGACTTTATTTGTGTGATAAGTGTTTTATAATCGTGTTCATATAGTTCCTGGGTGTGTCTTGGCAGGTGGACTCCCAGGTATTTTATATTGTTTATAGTTATTGTAAATGGAATTTCTCTTTCTATCTCTTGCTGCTGGGCCTTCTGGGTCATATAAAAAATGCTGATGATTTATGTGGGTTTATCTTATATCCTGCAACTTTGCTAAAATTGCTAATTATTTCACGTAGTTTTTTAGTTGATTCTCTAAGTATACAATCATGTCATCTGCAAAGAGTGATAGTTTAGTTTCTTCAATGCCTAATCTAATTCCTTCGATTTCTTTTTCTTCTCTTATTGCTATAGCTAATATTTCTAGTACTATATTGAATAATGGTGGTGATAATGGACATCCTTGCTTCACCCTGATCTTATTGGGAGGGCTTTCAGCCTGTCCTCATTAGAGACAATGTTTACTGATGGTTTTAGATAGATGCTCTTATCATTTTAAGGAACACTCCCTTTATTTGTAGACCTTTTATCATTTTTAATAGAAATGGGTGCTGTATTTTGCCAAAAGCTTTTTTGGCATCTATTGAGATAATTATATAATTTCTATTGGTTTTGTTTTTGATATGGTCAATTATGTTGATAGTTTTCTTAATATTGAAACAGCCCTGCATTCCTGGGATAAACCCCACCTGGTCATAGTATATCTTCTTTTCCTTTAAAAAAAAAGATTTGTTATAATTGGGCTGGCTTTTATGAGGGAAAAAAGGGAAGGAACACTGAGAGAAATTTTGTTCATGTGAAAAAATTAAAAGATATCAATAATTATTTTCTTTAATTAGATGCCTCTATAGGTCTCTAAAGTAAAATAGGACTCATCAAAATGTTAGCAGGTGGGTTTCCTCACTAACAACTTTAAGTTTGTTTTTCTTCCAAGGGGAAACCAAACCACAAGATGATTCTGTGAATATGAAGTACTTTAGCACCCTCAGGCAAGGCAGTATTCACTGGAAACAGAAGAGTTGTATCTGTTATTTATGGGCTATGAATCCTTTTGTGTTCTCTGAATTTTCTGGGAATGAAATAAAGATTGCCCCATACCTAACATGTGCATTGTAACCTTTAGTGCATGTGTGGGATCGAGGAACTCTTTTACCCACATCTGGGGATAACCTAACTATATTGGAGCAATATTCTGAGATTTCCCAGAGGCGAATACAGATCAGGGCAATACAAGTCAGAGTTAATTTGGGAAAGCCTTTCCCCAACAGATTTTGTCAAATGCTTTGCTAAAATCGAATTTAACTTTACAGCGTTTTCTTGATGTACCAGTCTAGTACGCCTATAAAAAAAGAAAATAAGGTTAGTCTGACATGTCTGTTCTTGCTGACGCCGTATTGGTTCCTTATGATCGCTACTTTCTTTTCTAAATGTTCACTAATGATCTATTTGATTATTCCTTCAGGAATAAGGTCAAGTTCATTGGCCAATAGTTTTCAAATTCCACTCTTTCCTTTAAAATAATTAGGAAAGCATTTGCCATTTTGTAGCTTTATAGCGCCATGAAAATCATCCATGAGCCTTCAAACATCATAGCCAAAGTATAGTTTAGCTAGCCCTAGGAATTTGAACTCACAAAGGACATCTTATAATTTCCTTACTTGTCTTGGGGTTTTAATCCCTGTTAACCATTTTTGTTCTGTGCTTTGTAATCCAAAGATTATTTTCCTTGGCAGAGGAAAAAATAAGCTAAAAAAAAGAATTGAGTAGTTTTGCCTTTGTTCCTCAATTATCCTATCCATGGCATTGGTGGCAGCATGATTGTAGAACTGAATACTTCTGCCTTCATTCCTCGATAGTCCTGCCCACAGCATTGGTAGCAGGAGGATATTCCTGCTTGGACATCTTTCAGGGAGTTCAGAAGAGCTGTATTCATACCATATAAGACCATTGATTACTCCCTAGAAACTTGGAAAAGGTCAACTCCTGAGCCACCAAACAGAAGCACCTAAGGCTGAGAAGCATGGTTTAGCTGCCTAGGGCATAACACTTTGAGGAGCATTTATTCCTAGGCTTTTTATAAATGATAATGCTAGCTCCCATCTGTAAAGCCCTTTAAGGTTTAAAAAGTTCTTTCCTGATAAGCCACCTATGAGATAAGTAAAGGCAACATAGTGAGGTGGAATGAGAACTAGATACTGAGTCAAATGACCTGGATGTGAATACTTACCAGTATAACCTTGACTAAGTCACTTGTTTTGTAATCAATCCCTCTGAAATTTAAGCAAGTAATCCTGGAGTTTGAGTTCCCATCCAGCACTTCTGGGAGGCTGCTATACCCCAAAATGGATAAGTTCTTTTAAGAGGAAAATTGTCTTTTCACCTACATGAGGGAGAAAAGGAGTATGCAATTGTTAAGTCTTAGGCACACTAATAGCTGAAATCTTAGTTTATGTGGTAGTTCCTATTTCTTGAATGCATTGGGGTTTACAAAACATTTTCCTCACAATCATCCTGGTGCAAGGACCATGGGTCCCCATTTTTTCAGATCATAATACTAAGTCTTAAAGGAAGGGATGTGATGTGCCCAAGGTCATACGACCAGGACATATAAAAGTGGGAACTGAATTTTAAGCTACCTCTCTAAGTGCCTGCCATTTGCCCTACCCCATGGGAGATAGATAGAAAGATGAATAAGCCACGGGCTCTCTTCTTATAAGGATTACAGTCTAAATAGGGCACCAGGACACACGTTCAGGAGAAGGTCAGCAACAGCCACAGCAAGGCCATTATCTCATGTCAGAGGACCCCAGACTCTCAGCGTTGGGAGGGATCTCAGAGAGCACCTGGTCCAACCCCAACCCAAGCAGGAGCTCCCCATTATAGTTTCCCTGACAAGCGATCACCACATCTCTACTCACAGACATTCATTGGTGGGTAACTCACTGTCTCCAGAGATAGCCTATTTCCACTTTGGAGCAGCCTTCAATGTTGGGAGAGATCTTTCCAACGTTGAGCAGGAATCTGTCTTAGGGTAACATCTCCTGCCGCTCCCGATTCTGCCCTTTGGGACCCAGCAGAATAAATCCATACTCTCTGGCATGTGGCAAAAGCTTGGATGTGCGATGATAGCAAGGATGTCTCCTCTAAGCCGACTCTTCACTAGTGAATAATAATAACTCCCATTTCTAGAGCATTTTAAGGTATACCAGGAGTTTTCCCACAGCAATCCTGTGAGGTAGGTAGTGTATTGCAGATGAAAAAACCAAGATTCAGAATGGGAGCTGATTTATTCTGGGTTCTAGATGTAGGCTCTAGAACCCAGAATAAATATATGTGTATGTGTTATATTTATATATAATGATATATGCATATGTATGTATGTATGAAACCTAAGGTAAATCAGGATAAATTTCATATACAGATACACATATATATTTATATATGTGTATATTATGTGTGCATATATATACATGTATGCATATATGTATATATATATATACGTGTGTGTGTGTATCACATATCCTTTGTCCCCATATTCAGTGCTCCTTCCATTTCACTCTAATGCCTCTTCCTTCAACTGATCCAGCCATTGGCTCAGACAGTCAGGGTTGTGGGAACTCAGAACAAGGCAGGAAGCACTTTGAGTTAGAGGAGAGGAGGGTATGGGGCTTGGAGAGCTTAGAGAAGAGTGCCTGGGGCCCAAGCGAGTCCTTGAATCATGAATAAGACTGTCTAGTCAGAGAGAAAAGAGAGTTCATTCCAGGTGGGAACTAGTGTGAATGAGATCATAGAGTAGAATGGGCTGTGTGTGTGTATGTGTGTGTGTGTGTGTGTGTGTGTGTGTGTGTGTGTTGGGGGGGGCAGGGGTGGAGGAGGTGAGGGGCAAAAATGGAAAAGGGATATTCAATGAATTGTAGGATTTTGAATTGAAATAGACTGTGCACATCCACCTCTCCCATTTTACAGATGAGAAAATGGAAGCCGAAAGATGTAAAGAAACCCACCCAGAGTCACACAGCTAATTAAGTGACAGCCAGTCCCCAAGGTCTTCTGACTACAAATAGCTCCTCAGCTCAACATCTAGAAAGGATTGTAGAGCATGGCTAGTCCAAATCCCTCATTTTCATATGACAAAATTGAGGCCCACTAGGGTCATGTGACTTGCCTGTGGTCATACAGTAAATAAGTAACAGAGCTCAGAGTCAAACTCAGGTCTATCCGATTTTCCCACTTTCTGCCCCAAAGAGTCTTCAAATAACAATTTTATTTATCATGAGCCTCCATCCTGTGCCCCACCCCCAGCTCCTTTCTCTCCTTCTCTGCCTCCCCCCCCTTTCTATCTACTCTAGAACCCTCTTGGGCTCAGGCTGGCCCAAATGATTGGCATTGTGGTGGATGTTGGGGGTGGGACACAGGCCTGGGCAGCCTTTGGGTCCCCATCAGGAGGCTAAGGAGGGAGGCTGGCCCTCTCAGGGTGGTCCAAGTGCCTGGGCCTGCGAGTCATACACTGAACATGAGCAGGGGCCGGTTATCAGGGGAAAATGGCCTAATGGAGACAGTTTATGAGGCCAGGCAGGGGGTCTCCCTGGGGGATGAGGCAAAAAACCCCATGTATGACTCATTCGAAACTGAGCCGGACAAAGAGCTGGAGGAGAAATGATCCTGTGCAGCCTGCCAGCCATGGACATGGTGACCTCATAGGCTGAGGGTTTGCTCTGGGGTGTGTGTGTGTGTGTGTGTGTGTGTGTGTGTGTGTGTGTGTCTGTGTGTGTGTGTGTCTGTGTGTGTGTGTGTGTACTTCTGAAGCTCTGACTTCACCCCCACTGCTGCTCATACCCTCCAACAGACCAGGGAGCCTGGTGTCCCTGGTACTTCCATAACTCCCCCAAATAAATATGTAGATATTGCATCTATCCAAATGTGATTTTTTTTGGGGGGGGGGGGTGGGACCTGAGATTTCATTGGTATAGAGAATTCCTAGAGAGGAAAATCAGAAACTTTTCTATATTTAGAGCACTACCTGAGACATTGGGAGGTTGAGACTTGCTGAGGGTCACACGTGTGAGAGGCGAGATTTGAACCCAGCTCTTTTGACTCTATGGCCATCTCTCTACTACCCCATGCTACCTCTCTACATATATGATACTGAGCCAAATACAGGCTGTAGTTAATGGAATATGTCACAAATACACAGAGCTTCAAAGGCCTTTCTTTAGACCATAAAACAAATGTCAGTGCTGATGAGAAGGACCTCAGAATGTAGAATGTCTGCGCTAAATAGATTTATAGAATCAGAACTATAACTGGGCATCTGGTGCCGGGAAGAAGCACCACAAGCCTTATTCAGGACAAAGTACATAAATGGCATCATCAGTTATTGTGTCTATATGGGGAGGGGGAGGTTGAAGGGGGAAGAGGGAGTGGATATTGACCATGGTGGGAGACGTCAACCCCCATGGGCAGAGATCTAAGGACACCAGGAGGCTGGAGGCTGCCCCTGGAGAAAGGAAATGGACCATCAGGCAGCTTCCTATTTTAACTAAGTATTCTTGAAAAGTAAGTTGCAAAATCCCTGAAGTCAGTTGTGTCTCTTATTTGGCAACCAAGAGGCTTGATCGCTGGGTGGAGGCATAGGGGGTGTTGAGTGAGTGGCAATTACTACAGCAGAGACAGATGCTTTGGGGGAGGGGACTGAAAGAGGACTTGAAGCTAACAACCCCCCAAAGTATCAGGACAGATTATTAGACCTAGAAGGAACTGTAGTGATCACCCTGTCCCCCTCCTCCATTTTGAGGGGGAAGAAACTGAGACCACAGAAAGGAGAAATCGATTTGACCAAGGTCACAAAGAAAGATCCATTTACCTCTTACTGAAGGTAAGAGGTAAATGGTAAGAGGTTACTGATTGAGCTAAAATAGTGTCAAGTGAGGTCCCACTCTGAGACAGATTGTTAGAGATCACCTTGTCCAACCCCATCATTTTACAAAGGAGGAATCCAAGGCTTAGAGATGGTGTCAGAATAGAGAGTGGCTCCCAGGTCTCCAGATTCTCAGTCCAGTGTTCTTTCATGCAGAAATCTGGCCTTCTTAGGCATGGCCAAGGCTCGCTCAGAGTTCTTTCCTGAGTACCAGTTCCAGATTGGATGACTCAGGATGAGTAGCTGACCTTGAGTAGAGACAGGTACGAGTCATTGATTTTTTCCGTGTTTTTTTTCTGACCTCACCCTCTTCAGAAAGAGAAACCTTCTTCCAGAGGGAGCCAGGGGCCTGGGTCTCTGAGATGTGGACCACACATGGTTTGCACCTACCACCCCCTTGTGTTCACTTCCTTAGCCTCCAAGACTAGGTAGAGCTGGGTCCTCCCCCAGCTGTGGCCTCCACTGTCTCTCTTACAACACATAGGGAACTCTGTCACTGATGGTCTATCCATCTTGTCACCTGCCTCAATACAACTCCACTTGATCTCCAGGCTTGGCATCACCACCAAGTTGTCCTGTCACCTTTCCCTCAGAGATCTGAAAATTTTCTTCTTGTTGTTCAGTTGTGTCCAACTCTTTGTGACCCCATGGGCCATACTGTCCGTGGGGTTTTCTTAGCAAAGATACTGGAGTAGTTTGCCATTTCCTTCTCCAATGGATAAAGGCAAATGGAGGTTAAATGACTTGTCCAGGGTCACACAACTAGTAAGCAAGACCAGATTTTAACTCAAGTTTTCCTGACTAAAGATCAAAGAAAAAAATAAAAGATTTGTATGTTCGAAAGTGTTTCTAGTAGCTCTTTTCATGGGAGCAGAGAACTGGAAACTGAGGCAGTACCCAGCAATTGGGAAATGGCTTCGTAAGTCATGGGGTAGCAATGTGACGGAACACATATGCGCTATAAGAAAAGATGAAGGGCATGGTTTCAGAGAAACTTGGGAAGACTTGTATGAGTTGATGCAGAATGAAGTGAACCAGGAGAACAATTTATACAATAATAAAAATTTAAAGACAATCTTGAAAGACTTAGGAACTCTGATCAACACAATGATGATAATAACAACTAACTTTGTATAGTGCTTACTACATATCAGGTACTTAGAATTATGATTTCCTTTGATCTTTGCAACAATCCTGTGAGGTAGGGATTATTATTTTCTCCACTTTACAGATGGAAAAGCTGAGACAAACAGAGATGAAGTGACTTGCCCAGTATCACACATCTAAAGTTTCTAAGGCGATTTGAACTCAGGTGTTCCTCCTGACTCCAGGCCTGGTCTTCTATCCACTGAGCCAGAAAGTGGATGATCAACCACAGTTCCAAAGGACTCATGCTGCAATGTGCTACCTACTTCCAGATGGAAAAGCAAGGAATTTAGAATGTAAATTGAACTTTTTTTTTTGGTGTGAAAACAGCTAATGTAGGAATTTATTTTTGCTAGACTATACATGTTTGTAACAAGTTTTTGTTGTCCTTTCTTTCTCATTTGGGTAGGGAAAATGTGGGAAGGAGAGAATTTAGAACTGAAAATAAAATTGAATTTTTTAAATTCAGCATGAACATTTACACTCTTGAAATTGGCAAACATTACAAATTAGGGTTTGGTGTTTTTTTGTTGTTGTTGTTGATTGTCTAGACTTAAAAAATTGATGGAGAAACCATTTAAGAATACAGATTACACTTAAAAGTGGATGTGTACAATTTTTCAGAGATCTGGTTGTTAAACATTCACCAGTACTCCTCTACCTCTTTCCCTTGTTTGGTTAAGAATCTACCCCTCTACCCATGGCTATGAAGGGTATATGACCTGATTCTCTTATAATTTTTTAATGGTATGATCTTTAGTTAGAGAGCTATCTAGAGCACTGAGAAGTTATCCAGAATCACACAGCCAAATGTTCCAGAAGTGAGACTTGAATTCAGATTTTCCTGGCTCTAAGGCCAGGAAGTTCTCTATAGCAAGGAAACCATGCATCCATTTTGCACCCCTACCCCTGTGATCTTTAATATTCAAGTCACATAACAGATCATTTTGGTATGTGCTTTCAGATCGTTATGGTATGTGCTTTAAGATGGTGGTCTAACCCTAATTTCTGCCAGATGACTTTCTAGTTTCTCATCATACCTTGTCAGATAGAGTTCTTTCCTCTATAATTTATATTTTGAGGTTTCTCAGACACTGAAGTATTGAGTCCATTATTTCTGATTCATCTTTGTCTAATATGTTCCATTTATCTACTCTATTTTTTAACAAGTAACAGATAGTTTTAATGATTACTGTTTTATGATATAGTTTGAGGTCTGGAAGTGCTATTTGTCATCATTCCTACCTTTTTTTTCATTACTGCCCCTAATATTCTGGGTCCTTTGTTCCTGAATTTCATTATTATTTTATGTAGTTCTGTAAACTATCCCTTTGGGTTAGCAGTCAATCTGGAATTAATTTCTATAATATTATCATTTTTATTATATTCCTGTGGTTTATCCAAGAATACTGAATATTTATCCATTGAAGGTGTCCTTTACATTTTTGGGGGGGTGAGGCAATCAGGGTTGAGTGACTTGCCTAGGATCACACAGCTAGTAAGTGTCAAATGTCTGAGGTTAGATTTGAACTCAGGTCCTCGACTCCAGGGCCAGTGCTCTATTCACTGCACCACCACTCTGCCTCTGTGTTTACGTTACATTACATTTATATTACTAAAGTACTTTGTTAGGTTGATTCTCAGATATTTTATCCTTCCTATAATTATTTCTTTTAAAAATTAAGTTGCATTGGTATCTTTTGTTTTTACTCACCTAAACTGACCCCTGTATTCCTCCTCCTGGCCTCCCCCAGAGAACCATCTCTACAACAATTTTTTTAAGAAAAAAGAAACATAAGAAGAGGGAGGATATCATCAAAACCAATCAATACATTCCTCCCCTCCAAAAAAACCACCACAAAATATGTAGCATTCCACACCCAGGGACCCCACCCTTGCCTCTTTAAATGAGTGTGGGAATATGTCTTTGGGGCCAAGCTTATACTTTGTAATTTTACAACATTCATTTTTAATTTGTTTCATGGTTATTTTTCTTTCTCTTACATTATTGTAATCATTGTGTATATTGTTTTCTTATTCTTTCTTCACTTTGCATAATTCCATGTAGGTCTTTCTACACTTTTCTGTATTTGTCATCTTCATAGTTTCTTATGGCACAGTAATATTCCATCACATTCAAATACTGTACTACAATTTATTTAGCCACTCTCCAATCAATGGGCATCTGCTTTGTTTCCAATATCTTGCTACCATGAAATGTACGACTCCTATATTTTCACCTCTAATATTAATGGGAAATCTTCTAATATTTCTGTGTTATAAATAATGTTTGCTCTTCATTTCAGGTAAATGTTTTTTATCACATTAAGCAAAGATCTTGTAATTGCTATGCTTTTTAGTGTTTTTGAGCTAATAATTAGATCTGCTACCGGAACCAGGGAGGCTTGGCACTAACTTTTCTCCCTCTCCACCAATTAGGTCCTCTTGTCTAGACTCACATATGTAGCCACTAGGTTCAGTCTTGGGGGAGCCTGAGAACCTAGAAGAAGGGTTAGACTCTTTTCCTCTAATTATTTGGCTTGTTATGCCTTCACACCAGCTCCCTGAGGAAAATTTTACCTAAAGCTTAAGACTGGCTAATATTGAGGACCTCCCAAGGTTGGGGTGTGTGAAAAAAGGAACTCAGTATGTAATAAGAATCACAGATGGAACAGCTATTTATTTCCCATGTACACAAAAGACAGTGAAAAGATACAAAAGACCCCTATACTGCACATTGACAAAAGTTAAGCAACCAGTAACCACTGTGACACACACCTGGGATATTGAGCTTTAAACATCAGAACAGGAAGCTGTTTGTGAAAATGAGGAACAGACATTTTATATTTCCCTTCAGTTCTGTACTGTCCAAATACTTTGCTCTAGTTCCATGTCTTCTGGCAAATGCAGCCAGGACATCTTCTCATTAACAGTTATCTTCTTCAATGTAGAAACTCCCCTTCCGGTCTCTCGGTTCCCACACAGAGACCTAGGATCTCCCAGCTCCTTAGATTAATGAGGCTGCCTTCAAGGCTCCATCTCGGGATTGATGTTCACTCACCTAAAACCAGGCACATAAACGAAAAGCAAAAGAGGCGGTCAAAAGCTTCTATTCAAATTCACCTAACACAACTGAGCTCTAACTCTAGCTATTGCACTTCAAACAGAAAGAGTGGATACAGAAAGGGTGTTCCTGCTCTCCCTCCCATCCACACAGGAGGTTTCTAACTAGTCCTCACACAATCTGCTGCTGTGAAGAGAAGAAAAAGACTGAGGTTGTGCTACTCCCTTTTAAAGACGATTGCTTCATCACCTCTAAGGTGCCTAATTGCTGAGCCAGCACACATGGTCAGCTAGAAGTAGAAGATATTTGTCATCTCCAAAGTGCTCAAGTTCTTAGCTAGCACACAAGGGTCAGCCATAGAAAAGGCAGGGGAATTCTGTGAATGCCCTCTTAACATGAACATAAGTGTTGTATCATATTGAAGGTTTCTTCTGCATCTGTTTGTATAATCATATAGACTTATGATTGATATGGTTTATTGTAATCACTGTTCTTCATGTGGAACCATCCCTACCTTCCTACTATAAGCATGACTTGGTCATAATGAATGAAGATATGCATCTGTAATCATTCTGCCAATATCTAATTTAATATTTTTGAATTATTTATTTATGAGTGATATTTCTTTAGTTCAGTTTCTCTGCCCTGTTCCCCCCCATACACACATTTTTATTTTAGTGTAAGAACCATGTTTGTCTTATAGAAGAAAATTAGTATAGTGTTGTCTACTTACTATTTAAATTGGAATAGGTAGCAAAGGAGGATAGTCTTTAAATGTCTGACAGAATTAATTTATGAATTTATCTGGTCCTACAGTTTTTTCCTTTGCTAGTTCATTTATAGCCTAATATATTCCTCTTTCAGAGATTAGGTATATAGATCAGTTTTTTGTCAGTTTTGTCAGTTTTTATCATTTTGTCAGTTTTTATCATTTACATTTGTATAGATAATAATCTATTTAGTTTAAATTTTATGTTTTGTTGGCATATAATACCACATCATAGTTTTTAAATAATTTTCTTTATTATTCATTTACTGTGATTTCCCTCTTCTCAGTTTTATTTTGGGAATTTGGTTCTCTGTCTCTTTATTTAAATTAACTAATATTTTATCTATTATATTGGTTTTTTTAAACCAATTGTTTATTTTTTCTTAATTCAATTGTTTTGCTTTGTATATAATTTGAGAATATCTTTCTCTCTTACTGATATATTGGTGAACTTCTTAATGTTCTAATTTTTTAACTGCATCCTTAGTTCATTAGTATTTTTTGCACTCTTATAAGTGTTCTGGGATATTCATTTGCCTTCAAGGAGTGCTTTCAATATATCCTTTCAACATAGGGTAAAGGCAAATTCCCCTTATATTGAGGTACATTTCATTCCAGTTTCTTCTTTCATTTCCCATCCTAGATAAGAAATCCTGTGCAATTATAATTGTTGTGTTGGGTTTTTTTTTAATATGTTACTTTTTTTCCTCGTGGCTGTTTGTAAGACCCTCACTTTGTTTCTGAAATAACAGCATTTTGAAGTGAGTTGAATTTGGAGTTCCTATCTATCAGCATCCTGTGAATTCTATAAGTCTGAATTGTGCCCTCTGGCTTAAATACTTCCAAAATATTTTCTTATTTAATTTCCTGAAATATGAAATTCATAATCTTTGTTTCTTCATTTAAAAAAAAACAATCATTCTCAGGGTTTTGTTGGTTATATACATTAGTCCCATTGTCTTTACTTGAAGATACCTCAATTTTTCTTCTAGTCAGGCTGATTTTTCATTTTGGTTATTGAAATCTTAACAATTGCCTCTCAGGAGCTTGTAGGAGCTGACTCCAGTACAATAATATTCTTCTTCCTCTTTTGTCTTCCGTTTGGACTACTCTGTTTCAAAGAGAACCCATCATTTTGTCAACATACTTACCAAATGTTCCAAGCTTTCATCTCACACAGTTTTTTCTTCCTTCTTCGATTTTAATTACATCTTGATCGATGCCAGAGCTGCTTTTTATTTCTCTTTTGAACTTATTGTACACTTTGAAGAGTCTTGAAGTACATCCAGTTTTTCTTGCTTTATGGGCTTGCTTGCTATTATCTCTGTTACGTTGTTTCTCCTTCTGGTTTCCTCTCATTTTCTTTTCCTTATAATATTTACAGATTGTATTGGAGTCTCTCTCTCTCTCTCTCTCTCTCTCTGTCTCTCTCTCTCTCTCTCTGTCTCTCTGTCTCTGTCTTTCTCTCTCTGTCTCTTTCTCTGCCTCTCTCTCTGTCTCTGTCTCTGTCTCTCTCTGTCTCTGTGTGTGTGTGTCTCTCTCTCTCCTTTCCTTTTTCTTTGATGTGATTTTCCTTGTAATGACTTTTTTCTCATCATTGTTTTTTTTCCCTATTTGACACTTTTGTTGCTATTTTTAAGGAGGTTAAAAAGGATCCGGGGTCAATCAGGACAGGGTTGATCACTCTATAATATTGCCCTCAATGCCCTCCTTTGCTTCTTTTTCCCAAATCAATTATTGATAAACATTAATAAATATTTCCACTTCATTCCTTCAGTCAGCAAACACTTAGGAAGAAATGTCATTCTTATATGGGAGATGAAGGATGACTTCTTGGAGGAGATAATATTAGACTTCCTAAAGCCCCACCTTCTTCAGGTCACTGTTTTGCCCAAGAACCTTCTTTGGTTCATTTAATTTAAAAAATAATTAATTGAGCACCCACCAAGAGATAGCTCTCTTAGCTTGATACTAAGGACAAATAGAGATTAATAAGTCATAGTTCTTGACCTCAAGGAGCTCTTAGTTTCATAGGGTGATCATGAAAATTACTTCAAGACAATATAAAACTGGAGTCAGCTACTACCAGCTCCCAAGAGGCAATTGTTAAAATTTCAATTTGAGCATTTGCATCTCAGAAATCAGCAAACACTAAAAATCAGGGCTTGTTTTATTGTTTCCATTGAAAGTTTTGGAGAAAATGTTATTAATGTAGATTTAACTTAAAAGTGTGTCATGCATACATTTTTGGAGACCCTTTCATTAAACATTTACCAGAATACTCCTAGAAAAGTACCATAAGAGAGATACTAGGAATGTGCTACAGTGGTTCAGAAGAGGGAAAGATCATTTAAAAGTAGGAAGGGGGATCATGGAAGACTCCCTCATGAAAGGGACATTGAGCTTAATTTTGAAGCAGGGTGAGTCAGGCACTCAAGGTGGGAGGACATGACAAACAAATGACATACAAAATACATCTAAGTGGTATGTTAGAGGAACAGAAATCTATGTTGTTTGGATAGAATTTAGGAAAAGGAACAATAGGAAATAATACCGGAAAGGTCTATTAGAGCCAAATTAGAGGGTAGGCCTTGAATGCCAAACTAAAGAAATGGAAGGTCCCCTAAAATGTTTTGGTCAACTGAGGTATCTGTGCAAGGTTTTCGCACTGTCCCTTTAAATATCATGTCACTCCAACCTGAGGAATTCAGTTCTTGGTGGTTTGCTTGAGGTTACTTGTAGGAAACTGAAGTCCCAGACAGATCCATTTCACACATTTCACCCTCTCTCTCCACAGAGTGCTGAGCCCAGTTTTCCAGGGAGGGAACAGAAGATGCCAAATGTGTCACTCTCCCTACAGGCTAATAGTTTGCAACAGGAATATCCCTCTACCTCTACCTTTCTCCTCTGTCACAAAGGTGGCCTCAGCTATGGGGTGACTGAGCTATGAATCACAGACCTTAAAGGAAAATGGGCTGTGAATTAGGAAGCCTAAGTATAATAATGAACATTGAATTGTAATATTTGGAGCTGGAAGAGACCTTTGAGCCTAAGATGTCAAGGCTAGAAAGTACTTTAGAATATAGAACACCGAATATCAAAGGAAGTGACTCAGAACGTAGGATAAGAGGTGTGGGAAAAGATCTTAGAATATGTAATATAGAGTGCCTGGTATCAAAGGGAACTTGGACATCGAATGTCAGAGCTGAAAGGAACCTAGGAACACAAAACACAGAATAATAGAGCTAGGGAGAGCTTGAGAACATAGAACATTAGTGACCACTAGATGGCACTGTGAGAGTGTAAACTAGCTACCTAAGCTGCTCTAAGTTATCAGTGAGACTCAAAAATCAACCACAGGCTTCACCTTGTACATTGGATCCCACCTTCTTCCATCATCTTGAGCTATGCAAAGCAACCAATCTCTGATGTCCCTACCTATGGCCCACATCCTTTACTTCTTCACAGCATGCTGTCAATCATAGCTCAATGGTCATTTATTATCTTAAAAGGCAATTTGATTGTGTTAGAAAGAAGGATAATAAAGGCAGAAGCATTACTTGCAAGTAACATAGACCATGCATTCCAACCCCTCTCAGAAGCAGAAACTTCATTAGGTTGGAATGTTAGCAGTAGTAGTTACCTTAGAATATAGGATATCAGAGCTGGAAAGGACCATAAAGCATAAAGCACAGAATATACAAGCTGGAAGGGACATTAAATACCATTTAGTTCAACAGATAAGAAAACCAAGGCAGGGGTGGGGAATGGAGAGTAGAAAATGATTACCCAAATTTACACGATAAGTAAGTAGGTGAGTCAGGATTCAAATCCAAGCCATTTGACTCCAAACTGGGTGTTCTTTCCTCTGCAACATCCTAGAACTCAAAATATGACACAAAATATGACTCTCTCCTTCCCCAATTCCCAATTGCTCTCTAAATCAGACCAATCTCTACACTATCCCCTACTCTAGGTCTACTCATGCCGTCCCACAAGGAACGTTCCCAATGTCACTCTCCAATACTTCATTTCTCCAAATTATACCCATCCTCCCAAGTCCAACTCAAATCTCATGCCACCCAACTCCCACATCACCCTCCAACCTCACGTCACAAACTCCCAAGCCTTCTTTCCACCAGACAAACCAACTCCAGTTCCTTCAGCCCATCCCCTTTGAACTCAATCTCCAGTCCTCTCATCATCCTAGTCTTCCTCTGGATGTTCTCCAGTTTGTCAAAGTCTTTCCTAAAATATGGTACGCAGAGCTGAACACAACATTCCGTATGTGCGCTTGGACAGAGAAGAGAATATAATGGGTTTGTCGCCTCCCTCGTTCTGGAAGCTCTGTCTCTCTTCGCAATCTCAGCCTAAGATTTCATGAGCTTTCTGGGCAGCGACATTGCACTGCCGGCTCACCTTGAGTTCACAGTAGGCTTAAACCTCAAGACTTTTTATAGGAACTATCATTTCCCCCATTGCACACTCATGAAATTGATTTATTGAAATCAAATGTAGGACTTTATGATTATTCCCATTAAATAAAAATAAAAAAGGTTAATTCAAGGTCATTTAAGGGAGCAGGCAGCGGGAGGGGAGGGATCAGGAAAGACCTGATGTAGGAGGTGGCACTTGGGATGAGATTTGAAGGAAGATGGGATTCTAAGAGGTAGAGGTGAGGAAGGAACGTGTTCCAGACACGCAGGATGCCCTTTACAAAGGCGATAGAAAATAGAACATCAGGTAAGAAAAACCGGGAGAAAGCTAATTTGGCTGAGTAGAGTTCATGAAGGAGAGCGATGGACAATGAACAATGGACAGTGGACGATGGACAATGAAGGTAGGTTGGAGCCAGGTTCTGAAGGACTTTCAGTTTCAAAAGAAGAACTTTTATTTGATCCTAGAGGCAATGAGGAGCCACTGGAGTGTGTTGAGCAGGGTTTGCATGTGTGTTTGTGTGTGTGGTGTATAGGCTCTGGGCTCACTCTCCCAACTTCCCCACTAGCACTGGTAGGTCATGTCCCCATAGATCATCTGCTTCTCTCTTCAGAGTCCTAGGGATACCCCTGAGAAATTGTGAGGGTTTTCTCTAGTACCATTGTTCACAAACCCCCATCCAACGGGTTTTCCACTCTATCAACTGCCAGTTAATATGTGCCCAATATCAACTTGACCAGTTGATTTCTCCTCAATGTCATTTACCCAATTAACATCAATTAGCTTTTATAAAGGGATATTTTCAGAGGTAGTATAACAAATACAGAATTATAAAAACATCTCCCTTAACCTGGGCTCACTCTCCCCTCTAAGCACCCATTTGGTCCCTGGGAGGAATAGACTCAGCTTAAAGCGGCAACAACCAAACCTTGACCCCACCAAGTTTATTTCTGAGTGGGGCATAGCCAATGGACAAGTCACTTCCTTGCTTGCAGCTGTTTCAACCGCTGGGTCAAGTCACTGCTGTACTGGGTCAAACAGGTTGTTCCGCAGGGCTGGCTCCTCGCTGGGTTCAGCTGGTGTAGCTACCAGCAGATTCTGCTGTGGACCCTAGTTGTTAGATCTTTGGTAGATCCTTCAACCTTTTGAAACTCACAAGGTCACAGCTTGGTTCCCTTCCTTTTCTAATATTCATTCCCCTAGGACGAGGAAATAAAACACACATGAGGCAGAAACAGAGGTGACACCATGCATTCATGACCAGGTGTATTCGATTCTCCCTTTACCTGGTTCATATGAGAGTGAGATCAGGAAATGCTTGCTCCCCCATCCCTTTCTCCTTCATGTTTGTATACTGTTCTTGTGTAACACCAGTTTGGGGAAATAAATTCTCCGTCTTCTACCTCATTAGTGCATCCTTTTTTTCTGTTCCTTCTCTTTTCCTCTTTTAAAACCAATAACACAGAACAAAATCACCTTCCCTGCCCTAATGTGTGTCTCATTTAACTTCCTCTGTAACCCTTGAAAATAGTCACTTCTTCAATTAACCCCCTTCAAGTTTGCTTAAATATACTTACCTTCTATATTTGCATTATAAAGTCTCTACTCAACTCTAGTCTTTTTATCAGGAATACTTAAATGTACTCCATTGTATTAAAGGTCAATTTTCCTCCTGTATGATTATACTCAGTTCTGCCTTTGGAAAAAATTGTTTTCCAGCTTTTTTCTCTTTTATAGTAGTTACTGCCAATTCTTATGCAATGCTGACTATAGTGCATCCTTGAATCTTCTTCCTGATTGCTTATATTATTCTTTTCTTTGACTTAGAAGAACTAGATTTTGGCTATGACATTCCTGGGTTTCTTTCAGGAAGTGATTGATAAATTCTTTTAATTTTTGCTTGGCTATCTGGTTTTAATTGACGTAGGCAGTTTTCTTTTATGACTTCCTAGTGTTCAGATTTCATTTTTTTTTTGGTCATGATTTTAGGGAGCTCAATGATTTTTAAGTTATTTATCCTTAGGCTGGTTTTCAGGAAAATATTTTTTATAGTAAGCACCTTATATTAGTTCTTTGTTTTTTCTCTCTCAGTCTTTTGACTTTCTCTAATTTCTCTTGAAATCATAGGATTCTGTTTGATCCATTCTAATTTTCCTAAAGCCCCCTAAGGGTAAAATTTTCAACTTTCTGTTCTAGGCTACTTACTGAACTTTCATTTTTTTCCTCCTGAAATCCTGTCTTTCTTATAATTTCTATTTCTATCTCTTCATTTTTTTCTATCTATTCTTTCCATTTTTAAGGTCATTTTTTTCTCTAAGGCTCTGGTTATATTCATTATGTGGTTATGATATTATTCTGGGTTTACCTCTTAGATCTGTCTTAACTTTTAATATTTCTTCATTGTGTTCGATGTCTTCTTTTTACTCATATTTTCAACATTATTTCTTGGATTGGAATTTTTTGCTTGGAATGGTCCCTTTTCAAATATATATTAATGGGTTGGGTACATTTTATTTGGTCTTGTCCCTTCTGTAGTCTGGATGCCATTGCCAATGCCACTGCTCATCTGGATGGGATGGATCCTCCCCTTTGCTCCATTGGTTGCCTTCTGTCTTGGTATCCTAGTGGTACATTGTGGGTTCTGCCCTCAGAAATCTCTTTTTCCTTCTCTTTGCCTGATATTAATCAGGCAAATCCCCTGCTGTGGCCTTGAGAAACCCCAGCGGGATATTAGAGATCATGCTGCCATTTGCATAGGCCTTCTGCATAGACTTCTTCTCTCCAGGGGCTGGCACCCAAGTAGTGAGAAGGCCCTGTCCCCTGCTCTAAGGGGGATACAGCAAGGTCCTGTCTCTCTAAGCAGTGGCCTATGGGGAGAAGCTTGGTTCTCCACTTCTGACAGACCAGGATCAAGTTCTGATTTCAGGATACAATCGCTGGAATTTACTCTGGATTGTAAGCCTCTTGTTAAGAGCACTGACTGGCTTTAGGTTCACTCTTTTCCACATCTCCTCCAGGTTTTTTGCCTATTTTCCAGAGTTCATACTGACTTCATTGGTATAATCAACCCTTTTCTAGTCTCTGCCCATTTCTAGACATTTTTTCTGTGTTTGCATTTCTGGACCAAATAGAGTAGCTTACTTTTCTTTCAATTTAGTTTTCTTTATCATGTGTCTTTCTGAGCATTTTGGGGGTATTTTCTGGGGTTTATATGGGAGAGTTGGGCTTCTCTATGACCTTTCTCATCACACTACTACTCAGAAATCTCTCTTTAGTGCCAATTCTACCTCTGCTATAAGCATACCTAGGCTGATCCTTGATGGTGAAAAAAAAAGCTTGTTATAAAAAATCTTTGCAGATTTTTTTTCCATTTTTCTCCTATTGACTGTCCTTCTATCTTCATTTTTACATGTCCTCAGAATGATTTTACTTAGTTGGATGTTTTGTCTAGCTTTTAAAAATGAGTTTCACTATTGTTTCTCTTTGCTTTATGAAGTGATATTGCTTGTAAACTTCCATCATCCTTCTTTATGACATTTTATAAGCAAGTTTATATTATAAAACCAGTATTTCCATTAGTTACCAGATCTCTTCACTTGACAAGTAAAACAAGGATTTGCTGAAGAAACTTTTTAAGCTCTTTTGGTTTCCTTGTTTTGGTAATTTATTTACATTTGTTAAACTTCTGTGTGGAATTATTGTTATTGATGCTGTATCTAAGCCCCTTTGTCCATTCATGACCCATCTTAAAAATTCTCAATAACATGTTTGAAACTCAAAATTGAGCTTTTTCAATCATCTATCTCATTTTTTTATTTTTCCCTTGAAAAATCAGAATTGGCCAAGTAGAAGAAGAGGTACAAAAGCTCAAGGAAGAAAATAATTTCTTTAAAAAATAGAATTGGGCAAGTAGAAGCTAACGATTCCATGAGATAGCAAGAAACAATAAAACAAAATCAAAAGAATAAAAAAATTGAAGAACATGTGAAATATCTCATTGCAAAAAAACTAATCTGGAAAATAGATCAAGGAGAGATCATTCAAAAGGACTACCTGAAAGCCATGATCAAAAAAGAGCCTGAATATCATATTTCAAGAAATTATCAAGGAAAACTGCCCTGATATCCTAAAACTAGGGGGTAAAATAGATATCAAAAGAATCCACCAATTACCTCCTAAAAGAGATCCCAAAATGAAAACTCCTAGAAATGTTATAGTCAAATTCCAGAGCTCCTGGGTCAAGGAGAAAATTACTGCAAGAGGCCAAAAAGAAACAATTCAAATATCATGAAGCCACAGTCTGGATGACACAAGATTTAGCAACTTCTACATTAAAAGATCAGAGGCAAAGGAGCTAGATAAAGGTTTGCTTTCCAAAAGGCAAAGGAGCTAGGATTACAACCAAGAATCATGCACTCAGCAAAACTGAGTAGAAGCCTTCAGGGAGAAAAATGGCTATTTAATGAAATAGAGGACTTTCAAGAATTCCTGATAAAGAGACCAGAGCTAAATAGAAAATCTGATTTTCAAATACAAGACTCAAGTGAAGTACAAAAAGATAAACATGAAAGAGAAATTATAAAGGATTCAAAAAGGTTAAACTGTTTACATTTTTACATGGAAAGATAAAGTTCCTAAGAACTTTATCATTATTAGGGTGATTAGAAGGAGTATGCATAGACAGAGGGCACAGGTGTGAGTTGCATATGATGAGATGATATCCAAAAAATAAAATTAAGGGCTGAGAAAGAGGGATACACTGGGAGAAGGGGGGAGGGAAAGGTAGAAAGGGATAAATTATCTCACATGAAAAAGCTTTTACAGTGGAGAAGATGGGGGGATGGGCAATGCTTGAACCTTACTCTCACTGGAATTGGCTCAAAGAAGGAATAACATGTACATTCATTTGAGTATAGAAATCTATCTTACCCTACAGGGAAGTAGGAGAGGGATGAATTGGGGGGGGGGGGTGGAGCTGATACAAGAGAGGTGGAAAAATTTTTGCACAAAGAAAACCAATGCAGCTAAGATTAGAAGGAAAGCAGAAAACATGGGGAGGGGGGCGTGATTTAACAGCAAGTTCCTTTGATAAAGGCCTAATTTCTCAATTAGATAGAGAACAGAATCAAATGTATGAGAATAAAAGTCATTCCCCAACTGACAACTTGTCAAAGGATATGAACAGGTAGTTTTCAGAAGAAATCAAAGTTATCTACAGTCACATGAAAAAAAAATGGTTCAAATCACTATTGATTAGAGAAATGCAAATTAAAACAACTCTGAGGTTGTTTCATACCTATCAGATTAGCTAATATGACCAAAAAGGTAAATCACAAATGTTGGAAGGGATATGGGGAAATTGGGACACTAACGCACTGTTGGTGGAGTTGTAAACTGATCCAACCATTCTGGAGAGCAATTTAGAACTATGCCCAAAGGGCTATGAAACTGTGTGTAACCTTTGACCCACACTACTAGATCTGTATCCCAGAGAGATTTTTTAAAAAGGAAAAGGAAAAGGACCTATATATACAAAATATTTATAGCAGTTCTTTTTGTGGTTGCAAAGAACTGGAAATTGAGGGGACGCCCATCAATTGGAGAATGACTGAACAAGTTATAGTATATGATTGTGATGGAATACTACTGTACTATGAGAAATGAGGAGCAGGATACTTTCAGAAAAACCTGTAAAGATTTATATGAACCAATGCAAAGTGAAGTGGGCAGAACCAAGAGAATTAACCCATTAACAGCAGTATTGTACAATGATCAGCTGTGAATGATTTAGTCATTCTCAGCAATTCAATGATCTAAGACTTATTCCAAAGGACTTATGATGAAAAAGTACTATCCACCTCCAGAGAAAGAACTCGGGGAATCTGAATGCAGATCAAAACATACTTTTTTATTTTATTTTTCTTGGGGTTTTTTTGGTGTGTGTTTTCTTTTGCAACATGACTAATATGGAAATATGTTTTGCATGACTGCACATGTATAACCCACATCAATTTGCTTGCCTTCTCAAAGACGGGAGAGGAGAGGGGGAGAGGGAAAGAATCTGGAACTGAAAATTTTAAAGCAAATGTTAAAAATTGTTCTTACTGTAATTTAAAAAATATAATATTTTAAAAGATGGAAAAGAAAAAATGACTCTACATTTTCAGATTGTCCATATATATTAACTATGTCTATTAAAAATCAACTATGTAGAAGCTTTTTAAAAAAGATAGAGTGAAAGAATGTGGCTTTTGAAAGTCCCACTGTTCAAAACAAAGGCCTATGCTGACTCCTACTTCAGTTTTAGGAAACCTGGTCTTTTCTTCTTTTCCCATTGTTTAGGAAAGAGACAGAGGAAATAGGAAAGGGGGAAGAAAGAAAGGGAAGTGGGGAAAGAGGAAACTGGAAAAAGAAAGGGAGAAAGGGAGGAAGAAAAGGGAAAGGAAGGGGGAAATGCTTAAAACAAAACTCAATGCCTTCCCTGTTTAATCCTGCCCATTTTCCAAAATTCCTTATTTCCATGGAGGGTGCCGCCATTTTCCCAGTCACCCAGATTTGTAATCTTGTAATCATCCATGATTCTTTCTTCTCTCTGACCCTTCTTGCCCTAGCAGCCACCAAATCATTTCCATTCTGCTGCCAAAACCATCCTCTCCCAGAGATGTGCTGAAGGAAGCCAGCTCAGACCGGCTGATGGTTAAAATTTCAGTGTGCCTCAGACGGGCAGAATGCTATAAATCAGGGCTTGATTTATTGTTTTGTTGATCGTCTAGACTTAATAAAATGAAGAAGAAAATGTTAATAATGCAACTTAGAAGTGTGTCCTGAGGACATTTTATTTTTCAGAGAGCGGGTGGTTAAACATTTACCAATACATCCCTGCCTCTACCGCTCCCCAAGTCCAGGCTCCCACTGCCTCTCATCCTCACTCTTCTCCTGGTTTCTAGCCTCTCCCCTCTCCAATCCACTCGAAGGCCTGAGAGGCCTAACCATATTACTTGCCCCTTCGATCCCCTTCAGTGGCTCCCCATTGCCTGTGAAAAAATGTAGACTCCAGCATTGGAATCCTGCATGATCTGACACCTACCTATCTTTGCAGACTTATCTCTTCTTACTCTCCTCTCTGAAATCTGTTTTCAGCCACATTGGCCTGTTTGGTATTCCCTGGAATCAGAATCCATCCCATACTCTACCTCCAGGCCCTCTGCACAGAATGTTCTCCAGGCTTTGAATGTAATTCCTGCTCACCTCTACCTTTTAGAATTCTTATCTGCCTTTAAAACTCCACTAAGGTGGTATCTCTTCCTCCCACCCCCACCTTCCTCCAGAAATGACTCTCTCTCTCCTTCCTCAAATGACCTTGTATTTATTTATTCCATCCTATCTCCCAAGGAAAACAGAAGCCCCTTGAGAGCCCAAACTATTCTTTTTTGTCTTTTTTTAATCAGCTGTTCTTCACACAGAGAGCAGAAACTTAATGAGTGTTTGTTTAATTGAATGAACATTCTGGATTCTATTTTCTAAAATCACTTCCAGCTCTGGCATTTTATGTTTTAAAAAGTTCTAAAGGGGCAGCTAGGTGGCACAGTGAGTAGAGCACTGGCCCTGGGGTCAGGAGGACCTGAGTTCAAATCCAGCCTCAGACACTTGACACACTTACTAGCTGTGTGACCTTGGGCAAGTCACTTAACCCCAATTGCCCCCCTCAAAAAAAAAAACAAAAAAAGTTCTAAGATTCCTTCTATCTCTAATATTCTGGGTATATATCACCTCTTCTTAGTGATGTTGCTACTGCCAATGGGAGGAGACTCAAAGAATGATGCAATCAATAAGCAAAACATCAGCCAGTAACTAATTTTTGGCTTGTAGATGGCTGGAAACCAAAAGCTCCACTCAATCTAGATAGGCACCTTGGGGGCCTCTATGTATTTGAACTAGTGACTCTATAGGAGTAGGAGGCATTTCCCCCTTAGGTTATTCATAGTTGCCACAACTTTCTGAGTTAATGATCTACCCTGATTGAACCAGCCAGGAAAGTAGCCCCTTGGAAGATGGTTATTTCAGAATGTGGGGTTCTAGTGAAAAGTCCTTCTACTTCCCTCACCTCCCACCTCAAGGGCAAAGGCACTTTTTGTTACTGTCACAGAGTTAGGATTTAACTAGAAAAATGACCAGAGTAGCAAAGGACACCCTAAGGAGACATTGTTCTGAATCGGAGTTTTCTAGGAATCCCTCCTATTTCTAGAAAGTGCTTTTATTACTACACCCTTGTGAGAGAGGCAATGCATGTATTAGGACTTCTATTTTACAGATGAGGAAACAGACTCTCAGTGATGAGCTGACATTTCTGGTCATACAACTAGTATGCCATCAGGACTGAAGTTCAAACCAAGGTCTTCTGACTCCAGTCTGACACCGGTTCCTCTGCACCAGAAGGTGGAGAAGGAGATAGAAACTGACCAGGAGATAGATGTCCAAGTTGGTCGTTGCTGTCATAGGGTCAAAGGAGGTTGGACAAGATTGTCCCTAGCGTCTCTTGTAGCTCCAAATCCTATGTAAAGTATGATAACTGTGGATAGAACCACAGACAGATGAGTAGGTGGAAGGGAAGAGAGACCCAAGGACATATACCTAGAACAGGGATGTAAAGTATGCACTGGAGGACAGACAGCCTAGAGAAAGGGAAATCAGTTAGAGGACGTGCCCTTTACAAAGTTTAGCAAGAGTTCTAGCAGAGATTACATTTCCTCTTTCTCTTTCCCCTCAATGACCTCAAGGATGTTTTGTTTGTTTGTTTGTTTGTTTTCATTTGGGGGAAGGGGAGGGAGAAGACTAAGTAGGCACTGAGTTTCTGGAGGAGAATGACATAATACCATGTTATGATGGCTGCTAAAAATGCCATTTCAGCTATAGGGGTACCCTCAGAGCCCCTGCGGGATCGAGGCTGGCTGCATCTACATATTAAAGGGGCAGGAATCAGCTAGAAGAGTCCCCTTGCCTAGCATTATTTCCATACTCTTTCTCCACCCGCTCATCAACATGGGAAAATGGGAGAGGCCGAGTAAGGTTTGAAACCTGGGAAACCCCAAACTCCAGAGCTTTTTGGTAGTTACTGAGCAATTAGCCATTACCCGATTTGTAGTCTGGCCTTCAGAGCCTAAAATTGGGAGGTATAGGGGATGCCCGCCATAAGCTAGAGTGATGTTACCCCAAAAGACCCTAATCAAAGTGGCCACAAAGTTTAGTCCAAAGAAAAGATTGTCTTAAACTATTAACCAGCTGGGAGGACCCTATATTTTGTTGTGAGTAACCTAGTATCTATGGCTGACACCCTCCATCACCGTTCCATGTCAGAGGTGACCCACATCCTTCTTCTGCCGTTTTGACGCTTGGGACCACTGTTCTCTTCCCAGTAGTCATTGGTTGAGAACCTAGCAAATCACACTCAGTGGATGGAAAGGGAGTGACAACTACAATCTTTCTGAGGAGATGGTGGACCACTCAGCTTTGCCATCTACCTTTCTATTGCTCCCTAAGGTCTCCCACACTAGACCATCTGCCTTACCCTCCAGACCCCAGGCATTGCTTTCTGACCAGCCACTGCACCCTAAGGACTCCTGGGCTTTGTCCTCAACTTTGCCTTTGCACCCTTAGGACCTCCAAGACTTTCTGCCCCAAAGCAAGACTCTTCTTTATGTGTGCTCTTCCTTAACTAGAAAAAAAGCTCATATAGATGGCTGTGTGATTCCCCCAAATGCAAAGCTATCCTGTCTTCTCATTGCCAGCTTTCTTTTTCTACCCCCAGTTTGTCTGCTGCTTTCCCCCCAGCATTACTTCTCCTACAATTTGGGGTTCCACTCAACAATACCTTCACCAAACTGACATTGGATGACATGCCGAAATTCTATTCAATTCAATACAGTACAGGTTTGTTGGATTGAAATGAAGTCAAGACACCATGATCTGGGGCGGCTAGGTGGCACAGTGAGTAGAGCACCGGCCCTGGAGTCAGGAGGACCTGAGTTCAAATCCAACCTCAGACACTTGACACACTCGCTGTGTAACCTTGGGCAAGTCACTTAACCCCAATTGCCCTGCCTTCCCCCCTCCAAAAAAAGACATTAGATCTGGCAACCTTGTAGACCTATAAAAAGGGAGAGTAAAATTTGTTTGAAATGGCTTTTTATTCTTAGTGAAAACATTTTAGATCCCAAAGCATCTGTTTAAATATCTATTCTAGAATTTTTCTCTGAAGACCTACCTACAAGTGTAAGTAGTTCCTGAAATCAACCTTTTCTTCCTTTTTGAAAATTGGGACATTTGTCCACACCTATTCTCCTAGAGGGGACAGCAAGATGGTACAGTAGATAGAGCACCAGGCTTGGAGTCAGGAAGATCTGAGTTCAAATCCAGCTTCAGACACTTACCAGCTGTGTGACCCTTAATCCCTATTTGCCTCAGTTTCTCATCTGTAAAATGGGGACACGCTGGAGAAGGAAATGGCCAACCCCTCCAGTATCAGACACACCTGAACAACCAGAAATCTCCTGGAACATCCTTAATTCTCCAAGACTGCTCAAAGATTTGGGAAAGCAGTGCAGAGGACAGCTCAGTAAATTCCTTTAGCATCTTGGGATATTAATCTGTCTGTGCCTATACATATCTGTATGTATGTATATGCCATATACATATATATGTACAAAGGTAAACATACATGCATAGATGGGGAGAGAGACAGGCAGAGAAAGAAACAGACAAAGAGACAGAGAGATTGAACTTTTCAAAAATATCTGTTTTCCCCAATTACATGTTAAAACAATTTTAAACATTTTTTAATGTTTTGAGTTCCCAATTCTATCCCTCCCTCTCCCCCCGCCCAGCCGAGATGGTAAGCAATCAGACATAGGTTATACGTGTGCAATCATGTAAAATGAGAGGATACTTTTTAAAAGGCTCTAGTCTACCTGACCTAGATACAAAGTAGAGATCGCTTTTTGATAGAGCCAGATAGGCTGATAACGGCAATTAGAAACACAACTTAGCTAGAACAAAATATGAAGATTACAGGTGGAACAATAGATAAACAGAACAGAGATACAAGCAAGACGTGGTTGGAGAGAGATTGAGAGAGAGGGAGACCTGTACAGAGATACTTAGACATATACAGACAGATACCTGAATGGAGAAAGATAGATGACATCATGAAAAGGAGAGGGGGAGGGGAAGAGAGAAGAGGAAGAGAGAGGGAAAGAAAGGGAGGGAGAGGGGAGGAAGGAGGGATCAAAGAGTATGTGGTAGGGTGTATAAAGACTAGAAAAGTGGGCAGGTAGGGTGAGTTCAGAGGGTCCAAAAACACATTTGGGAGAAGAATGAAGCATGGCCTGGGATTATCTACAAAATGGAGGCTATAAAGAGGAGAGATAGATAGATAAACAGAGATAGATAGACATAGACGGACAGACATAGATAGACAGGCAGACAGACAGACATAGATGGATATTTAGACAGACACAGACAGATAGACAGACATAGACAGACAGATGGATAGATAGACAGACAGACAGATAGACATAGATATACAGACAGACATAGATAGACAGGCAGACAGACAAACAGATAGCTATTCTAGAGGAAAGAGTACTGGTCTTGGAGTCAAGAGATCTTGGTTCAAGTCAAGTCAAGTGAACAAGTACTTATTAAGCGCTTTCTGTATACCAGGCACTGCGCTGAATGTTGGGAATACAAAGAAAAGCAAACACAGCCGTTACCTCAGGGAGCGTCTATTCTGTGCTAGGCCTCATCATCTCCATTTGAACTACTGAACTAGCCTCCTAAAATGGCTTCTTTGTCTCCAGTCTCTCTCCCACCCCTTCAATCCACCCTACATGAACATACCACCAAACAGCTCCAATTCTGCAAAGATCCATAATCCCACTACTCTCTTCATCATTCTAGTACTCCCATCACTGCCTAAGACAGTGCTCTATGTGTAAATAAAAGACACTTTCATATTTGTTGGATTGCATCATTAACCAAGAATCTCGTCTCCTTTCCCCCAGGTTTTTAGCTGTATCAACTTAGGGAGCCCAGTGAGGAATATCATCACCTAAATATTATACTATAAACTATTATAATTAAATAAAAATATTACCACCTAGTTTCAAATCCTGATTCTGCTACTAAATTCCTGTGTGACTTTGGACAAGACCCTTCCCCACTCTGGGCCTCTGTTTACTGATCTGTAAAATGAGGGAGTTGGATTAGGTCATCTCTAAGGTTCCTTACAGCTCTAACTTCTGTGATCCTATGAGAAAGGAAGAGTCTGCCTCTCAGAGGAGACTACCAGGACTGTATTGTTGTCAGTCGTTTCAGTCATGTCCAACCCTTGGTGACCCCATTTGAGGTTTCCTTGGCAAAGATACTGGAGTGGTCTGCCATTTCCTTCTCCAGCTCATTTGAGAGATGAGGAAACTGAGGCAAATAGGGTTAAGTGACTAGCCCTTGGTCACACTGCTACTAAGTGTCCAAGGCCAGATTTGAACCCAGGCAGATAAGTCTTCCTGACTCCAGGCTTAATGCTCTGTGCACAATGGTGCCACTTAGCTGCCCCAGGGCTTATACTCCACTGATACAGCCTCTGAAACTCCTTGGGTTTTCTCCAGGCCATGAGAAGGCATCAACAGAGGATGTTCGTGGAGAGCCACCACATAAATCACTCCCTAATACAGCTTTCATCAGGCCCCTCCCCAGTGGTTCCCCAATCATTCTAGGAAAAACTCCCAAACTCCTCAGCTTGGCATTCGAGGCCCTCCACAACTTGGCCCCAGCCTACCCCTCCAGCTTTTGTTCTCTCTCCTTCCCTATGCAATCGTTTACATTCTAGCCAGGCTGGCCTCTTCAGTATATACCAACACAAACACAAACACACACATACCGCAGTTGTGTGCAACACCACACATACACACCCCAACACGACACACACACACCAAAGTTGTATGTAACTCCACATACACACAAAGCCCAACACACAAACACATACACACCAGAGTTGTGTGTAACACCACACACACACCCCAACACTACACACACTCACAAACACACATCAGAGCTGTATGTAATGCTACATACACACACACCCCAACACACAAACACATACACATCAGAGTTGTGTGTAACACCACACACACACACACACATACACCCAACACTACAAACACACACACACCCACAACCAGAGTTGTGTATAACACTACATACACACTCTCCAACACTACACACACACACACACACCAGAGTTGTAACACCACACACACACACACACACACACACACACACACACACACACCATGCTTGTTACTGCCTCCTATCTAGCCCTCACTCCCTTTTGTCCAAATCCCCTGGGGGGTGGGGGACGGGTACCGTGGAGTTGGAAAACCTGGATCCACTCTGTCTCCTAAGTTCCCTTGGGCAAATCATTGACCCTCTCTAGGCCTCAGTTTCCTTGTCTGTCAAATGAAGATATTGAACTCGATGACCTCTAGGGCACCTTCCAGTTTTAAAGATTATGTTTCACAAGCTACCCTTCAGACTCTAGCCAAGCCCTGACCCTTCCAGGCAACCCTCCGTGACTACCCCTCTCACAGACATCTCTCCTTGGATTAGGGTCCCGCAGACCCTCTCTGTGCCTCTGTCTGTTCTCCTGCCCCGCTATCACTCTCGTGTCGCTGAACTCTCCGTGAGAACAGGACAGGAGTTCCATTTCTATGGTGCTTTTAGGCTTTCAAAATGCTTTCCCTGCAACAGTCCTGCTAGGAAGGGAATGTAGGCATCATCAACCCCATTTTCAGATGAGAAAACTGAGAATCACCAACGGATCATAGGAGCCTGAGAGAGAAGGCAGACTACAGCAAGGCTCTGAGATGATCAGAGACCATAAGGATCATCTGATCCCTCTGACCCATTTTGTACATCAAGAGAAAGAGACCCAGAGACGCTAAGTGATTTGATTATGGGCTCCCAAATGGTTAAGTACTTGAGCTGAGATTAGATCCCGCAAGCTCCCACTGCCATTACATCAGACTGTCTACCAGACTGTGAGCTCCCCCAGGGCAAGCATTTTACCTCACTCATCTTTCTGCCTTGTATAGAGTAGGCACTTAAGAAACGTTCACCACAGGAGTAAATGGATGAATGAACAACCCTGATGTTTAATAAACGTTGTGGGATGAAATACTCAGACGTCAAATCATAAATTCATAAAAAGTCTGTAGAAAAATGGGGTTTAGAGTCGTGGGTTTTAGAGCTGGAGGAGGAGATGAAAAACATAGCCCAACCCCCTGGTTTTACAAAGGAGAAGAATGGGACTGAAAGAAAGGAAGGGACTCTCCAAGCTTGGTCACAAGGCTAATCTTTGCTAGAGACAAGATTCGAACCCAGGTCTCCTCATTCCAGATCCGTCAGTCTTTCCAGGAACTACATACATTCAGCAAATCTGGTCTCTTCTCTTGAGTGCCTCTTACATGAACTGTTAGATCTCCAAAGGCAGAAATCAGTCCA